>NC_089801.1:42206939-42414439 GCF_029633855.1 Hoplias malabaricus | reverse complement strand
GCGTTTGAGAGAGAGAGAGAGAGAGAGAGAGAGAGAGATAAAGCTATACTGAATGATTTGACTCAGCACTTCGGAACCTGCAGTGAGAGCTGTTTGTGTGTGTTCTGGATTTAATGAACGTGGTCCATTTGATTTGCCTTTAAACCCTATCTCTATTAGTACATATACAAATGAATGATTGAATTATGTAGTGTAAAATAGGTGTAATTAGTAGATTATTATGGGTATAATTACACGAATATTATATGAAATATAAAACTCTCCTTCAGTATCCTGTCCATATAAAGATTTTCAGGTCTTAGCTGCATGTCAATATAATGAGGTCCAAGTCTGAGCCGCATTACCAACTCATTATGGTTCCATGTCAGAAAAGCCATGGTCACACTCGGTTTGTGTTTGCAATTTTCTGTGTGAGACATTCCAGTGATTTCAGTGAGATTCTCAGAGAAAGGAATTTTGAGCACATGACTTGACCTGCAGAATTTCATGTAGAGTTAAAATTGGGTTAATTTTGACATGGGAATTCCCCAGCCAATAGCGCTGTTTTTGTGACCTCTGGCGTGCTCCATACTGTCACTGCTCTGTCTGAGGCAGCGCTGACTGCTGCGGGTTCAGAACTAGAAATATTATAAAATATAGTACATTTTATAATTGTATAAAGAGAATCAAAGAGAAAGTAGAGTTAAAACACAAGCTCTTCAGATGTGAATCTTCTGAACCAAAATGGATGACAGTTTACAGGGCAGATTCCTGGCCCTGCCCATTTCCTGAGGTGATGTGAAATGCAAAATCCCAGTGTGACTGGGACTTAATGCTACAAGCTACAGCTGGACCCTAAAACCTCTTAACTCTTAGCCTGGCACTGTGTGTGTGTCTATATCTCTTACTCCAGTTTGGCTTCTTAGTTTGTTTAGCTGAAATGGTTAAAAGCTCATCTCTGATGTCTATTTTTTTGTGAATGAAGATGATATCATTGTAATTCCCTTCAATGCTGAGGTAAAATATACACTAATGGAAGCTTGGTTGGATTTATTAGCATGCAACTCATTGGCTGTGATAGCAGTCAAGATTAGTCGACACCACAGGGATTGTGTGATATAGTAGGGTGACCAGGCGTCCTCTTTTACCCGGACATGTCCTCTTTTTTAGACCTAAAAAAATGTCCGGGCGGAATTTCACAAACATCTGGGATTTTGTTTTTCTAGAGCTTACATAGAATTTCGAGAAGCGTTTCGTTCACAAACTAGTCCCGCCTTCCCCTACTCCGATTGTTTCGCTTGAGTGAGAAGAGGGAGTGGTGAAGTAGCATAACATCTTCTGATTGGACGGTCTGACTGTAGAGCTACCATTATTGGTCGATAACCTCCTCTGTAAACATTTAATTGGTCAGTCTGCACGTCAGTAGTCCTTGTTTATGTCAGGCAAAGCTCATGTACCTACCCTCATGTCGAGCAGTGTTCTCTGGAGAGTTGGAGCTCCATGCACTACCTGGAATGCTCAGATTTAGAGATGATCATCCAAAAACTCATCCTCACTTTCATGTGTTGTGATGCCTGTACACCATCCAATCAATAACACACTTGGGTTACTGTCTGTGGTTATTGACTCTAAAACACAGACAAGCTTCAAAGATACTGTCGTATCTGTGTAAGTCCTGTGGTTAGGCTAATCCTGCTTTGTGAAACGAGACCCCACTGGACTGACCTGTGCTCACACAGAAATTCAATATACGTTTTAATGAGCTGCGGTCAGCGCAGGACAAGCTCTTTAAGGCAAGGTGAAGTTAGCGACTCTGCTTTACTCAACGGTGGGGAATTAAAGGGCCAATACCCTTTGTTTTTTAATAGAGTATGTGTGGGTATGGGTGTATCTGTAAAGAGTCCTCATTCTTTTCCCACCTTCTCTTGTGAGGTCCGATCACGCTGGAGCAAAATACAGCAACAATGTTGATACATACATTGGTTTCCAAAGCTTTGTGCACTCCTGATATACGTTAAAATTGGCCTGCGCAATGTGTTGCAACATTATGTTTCCACACAGTGAACCAACAGCACACATGTTTGCACAAAATGGCTGTACCTTAGTACACACCTATGTGTGTGTGTGTGTTGGTCTTGTGCCCGCTAGCAAAGTGCTGCAGTGGCCTGAGCTAACGAGGCCAAACTGATACACACTCTTCCTTCAGTGAATGAGTGAAAAGTCGTATAGATTGAAGCACTGGAATCTACAGTGCTGAAGCTGCAGAGAAACGCCCATATAAGGACTTCCAGGACCTGGTGAGATTTCTTTATGAGGAGAACTACTGGGATTTTAAGAAACAACAGCTGGAAAACCAAGCCAGATATATAATGTGGAAAGTCACTGCTTGAAAGTCTTAAAGTGAAAGTTTGTGGACACCTCTTTTAACATCGCCTGAGTTGAAAATGTGTTCCTCTTTGACACAGTAGCTGCATCTATCCTCTGTTACAATGCTGGGCTGTGAGTGTTTGATAGCATTAGGGAGGTCAGGATATTGATATTGGATTGAAATTGATATTTAGATAGTCCCAAAAATACTGGATGGCGCTGCATGACTCCAGAGTTCCACTGTTCCACAGTCCATTGCTTTTTCTCTCATAGAGGAACTCCAGACCAGGAATCCTTATTTGGGCATGAAGTGTATCTTATTAGATTTCTCATATTATTTAAATTGCTGTAAGTAAATTGCTCTATAGTTGATGTTATAAGACAGGCCAGGAGATCAAGCAGGGGATCTCCTCAGAGTCGGTGGGGTGTTCAGACTAAGGGTGTGTGAATAACCAGATGTCAGTTTTTGAGCAGGACAGTGCTGACGTAGCCTGGTCCTGTGCAGTTTTAGCAATGCTGAGTGGTCAGAAACCACACAGGCAGAGGGTGGTTTTTAGCCTTTCTGACAAAAACAGAGAGTATGGCTATGTTCAAACGAGCAGATGGCCTCCTCGTCCCTGAATGAATCAGTCTGTACTCCATAGGGGACAGCTGTGTATTAAACAGGGTTTAGTAACGAATCTCTGACACTTCAAGGGCACTAGCACTCAGTATAACTACTGTTTTAAAGGTAAGAAAAAAAATAAAAAACTCCAGCGAGACCCAAGGAGGGTTTGGCACCACTCTACTGTGCAACTTCGCTTGCAAAAACATGATCTGCACGAGAGTCAGATGGAAACCTTCCTATGTCCTCATTACCACACACAACACCTGGTATGTTTGTTTGCATCTGGAGGGTGGAGGGTTGTAGTTTTATTTTTAATGCTGAATAGGTAATACAATCCATATTGAACACTTAAATATCAATGGAACACTGCACTCTTAATCATGTTATGTCAGTCTGGACATTAAATTTATTAGAACTTAACTTAGCCCCTTCTTTACTAACTGTCTTTATTAAGCATAAAGACTTAAAAGCATAAACGAAAAGTTTAAATAAGATATTTTATTATACTTTTATTAGAATTCCATTCTGAAGTTAATTATATTATACATATTCATTTTGTGGGTGGCACGGTGGCGCAGTCACAGTCAGCTCCAGGGACCTGGAGGTTGTGGGTTTGAATCCCGCTCCGGGTGACTGTGAGGAGTTGGTGTGTTCTCCCCGTGTCTGCGTGGGTTTCCTCCGGGTGCTCCAGTTTCCTCCCACAGTCCAAAAACACACGTTGGTAAGTGGATTGACGACTCAAAAGTGTCCGTAGGTGTGAGTGTGTGAGTGAATGAGTGTGTGTGTGTGTGTTGCCCTGTGAAGACTGGCACCCCTCCAGGGTGTGTTCCCACCTTGCGGCCATTGATTCCAGGTAGGCTCTGGACCCCCCGCGACCCTGAACTGGATAAGCGCTTACAGATAATGAATGAATAAATATTCATTTTGTTTTTATTTTTGTTATTAAGAAAAGTTTTAGCAGATTTAGATTTTTACTTGATTAAAATTATTTTACTTGATTATATATATTACTTGATCATTATATTTTAAAATGTGATATAAATTTCTTTTGTTAATAATTAGTTTTATTAATTTAATAAAAAATATTTTCTAAGAGATTAGCAGTGTGTGCTATTCTCTATATTCTCTGTTGAACTTGGCGAGTGTGAGATTAGACTGAAGCCCTGTCTGAGCTCTCACTTGTGGCAGAAAGTGGCTGAGTCTGTCCAGACGATGATTTGTGAGCATTTTTTGCTGAGCTTTGCAGATTGAAACAAACAGAGGTTGAGGCTAGTCATGGTCCTTCACTTCACATGGAGAAGGAACTGGGAATAAAGGATGGATTTTAAATACCGGACTTTATATGCCTTTATGGTGTGGTAGTATTCCATCAAATGCTGGTCAGAAAGTCAGGAGGTTTAAAAAATGAAGTACTTAAACATATTTTAAACATTGAAGGGGACCTGCTTGGTGCATCATAAACTGGCTCATTCAAGGACAACAGAAGGAATCACATTCTTTAAAATCTATGTTTGCTGAAGTTTCACTTCAGCAAAACATAAAGGATTAGGTGTACAGATAAGTTTTAAAGCTTTTTTGTGGAATGTATATTTGTAATTAAAAATTCAAACTTTTTCTGCTCTTTTGTCATTTTATGGTAACTTGTGCTGTATTATGTTGTATTGAACTAGGATTGGGGCGGCACGGTGGTGCAGCAGGTAGTCTCGCAGTCACACAGCTCCAGGGGCCTGGAGGTTGTGGGTTCGATTCCCGCTCCGGGTGACTGTTTGTGAGGAGTTGGTGTGTTGTCCGCGTGGGTTTCCTCCAGGTGCTCCGGTTTCCTCCCACAGTCCAAAAACACACGTTGGTAGGTGGATTGGCGACTCAAAAGTGTCCGTAGGTGTGAGTGAATGTGTGTGTGTCTGTGTTGCCCTGTGAAGGACTGGTGTCCCCTCCAGGGTGTATTCCCACCTTGCGCCCAAAGATTCCAGGTAGGCTCTGGACCTCCCGCGACCCTAAATTGGATAAGCGGTTACAGATAATGGATGGATGAACTAGGATTGATATGTTCACGAAGGCTTTTAAATCGTCTAAACATGTATTTTCTGAGACAGTATTATCCCCAAGAAAAGAACAAATTTATCACATTCTTTTGCAGCGCTTTTTCCTGATGGAGCTCATAGCTAATGCAGTGACCAACAAATTCTTCACTTGCCATTTTTATACTGCGTTATTTTTAGGTTATTTTTAATACTACACAGTTACCATGAATTGACAAAAGTGGGAGAATATTTTAATTTAATCAACACTTTATTATTTAGTTGTACACCTAAAGAAACTGATCGATAGCAACTTTTAATACTGCTCCTTTTAACAGTGACCCTTTTGAGTCTGTGTGTGTGTTTGTTTGTGTGTAGGGGGTCCCCCGGATGTGGGGAAGATGCTTGGTGGAGAAGAGGATAAAGACCCTGAGGCGGAGAAGGAGAAAGAGGAGGAGAGGCAGGAAGCTCTGAGGCAGCAGGAGGAAGAGAGGAAAGCCAAATACGCCAAAATGGAGGCAGAGAGGGAGGTGATGAGGCAGGGTATCAGAGATAAGGTACGGGACTCTACTCTGACGCGACCTCCAGTCACTGTTCCCTTACTCTCACTAGGAGAAGTGTCCCAAAAACTTTGACCAATAAAGTCAGCATAAACACAGCTGCACACAGACAGAGGATGCTTTTTGCATGTAACTGTGGACTTTCAGCTCAATAAAGTCTTGGGGTGAGATTTAATCTGATGTAGAACACACAGAAACATAAATCCCAGGACATTATCTGCATAATTTTGGTCGCTTATCTCACAGTGTGAGCAGTCTTGCAAGCCGATTTCTCAACATCACAACCTGTTTTCCCAAAGGTCTTTGCAGATCTACTCCATATGTCAGCGGGTGCCAACAAACAATCGTGCAAAAACAATGAGTTGTGTGGACTGAAGCTAGGTTAGCGGAGCTTTGGCAACAGCATATGGGAAGCTGTTTTAATATTAAATTGTGCGACTGGACTTACATTATAGATATTTACAATTAATTTATGACTAGACACAATTATAAAGAAAGATATCTCTAATTATATTTTGACTAGGTGAAATAACAATGTGTGATATCTTTAATTACGTTTTGACGAGTGTAAATGACGTCAAATTTACAACTGAGTTCAATGGAAGCTCCAGTTCAAGATCTGAAATTAATTACTGACTATCTTAAACTTTAATTTCAGAAATCTACAATTAAATTGTCACTAGTCAAAAATTAAATTAGAGATATTGTGCCTTTTGTTCTAAATAGTCATAATTCCACTTAAAGAGATCTTAAATTCCCTCTATATTAAGGGTATCTTAAATATATTTTAAAATATCTGAAACTAAATTGTAGATATCTGAAATTAAATTCTAGATATCTTGAGTGAAACTAATGACTAGTCAAATCTAAGTTAGAGATGTGAAAATTCAATTGTTACTAGTAAAAAAAGGCTATTTTTACTAGTAAGAATTTAAATTTTACTAGTAAGATTTCAATTGTCACTAGTGAAAATCACATTTCTGATATCAGGAGTTACATTTTTGCTAGTAAAAATTTAATTATTTAATTTCTGATATCAACAATTAAATTTAATTCTTACTAGTGATAATTCAAGAGTTTGCCCATTCATTTTAATGAGGGAAACATTTTTACTATTAAAAAATCAATTCTTGATATCAAAATTTTTATTTTCACTAGTAAAAATTCAATTGTTGATATCAAAAATATATTTTTTTACTAGTGAAAATTTAATAATTGATATAAAAAAATTAATTTTTCTAGTAAGAATTACATTATTAAAAATAATTACATATTATTATATAAGTAAAAATCCTAACTACAACTTGTTTTAACTAGTAATAATTTAAATCCTACAGGTAAAATCTGTATTATTACATGTGAAATGTATAATTTTATTAGTTGTAATTGAATTATTACATTACATTGCTCGACATTGTCCGTTTTCTTTTTTTCTTTTTGTAGTTTTCTCTTTGCTCCGTGATAAAACGATAGGACTGATATACCACATAGTGCTTTAAAATTATTCAGAATAAAAATGTATAATTTCATTCATAAGTTCTATAATGATAATAAGCAAAATAATACTTTAATAATATGAATATACATATTAAAACATGATTCATGTTTCTGTGGATCAGTACGGTCTGAAGAAGAAGGAGGAAGCTGAGGCTGAAGCCCAGGCTGCAATGGACGCTGCGAGTGAGGGCAGTCTGACGCGTCCAAAGAAGGCCGTGCCATCTGGCTGCGGCGACGACGATGAGGAAGAGGAAAGCATCATCGACACGATGATGAAATACCTGCCTGGTCCTCTGCAGGACATGCTGAAGAAGTAGAGCCACAAATCCTCAGCTTTAGCGATCAGTATTACTGTTATTATTCTTTTTATTTCACTGTTATTACAACTGCAAGGCGCGCTTCCGCTTTCCAAAACAGGGGGCGTTCTGAAGCAAGAGAACAACACCACATTTTAGGTAAGAATATATATAAACATACCATTAGTGTTTCAGAATGTTTTGTACACGAGTTAATTAGCTGTTCTAATTAGCTATCCTCTAATCATTTGAGATATATTATTCAGTTAATTAATTAGAATAGCTAATCAGATTAGCTATCCTAATTAATTGTTCAAATTTGCAGGGAAGAAGGCCACAAGTTTCAAAACAAAAGCCATATTTTATCTTTAAAGGGAAATGCACACCATGAGTTCCGATATTGTTTTTCTTACTAAAGTATGTAACAAAAAAAAACAAAACAAAACAAAACAAAAAAAAATACGTCAGCTACGATGTGTGTACGCATGAAACCTACTTCCACTTTTTTGTATCATCAACCAGCAATTCTCCTTCAGATGTTAGCTAACATTATTGTATTTGATTGTTAGCTAAATTTAGCTACATGCTAGCTACTCACTTGAGCGCAGTTGTTAGCTGTAAACCCCTCATCTGTGCATGTGTCCGTTATTGTAGACTGTGATTCATGACCATCCTCTTTTTTTTGGTGCAAAGGTAAAAAAAATAAGGCAATAAAATTTTAGCTAAAGCTGACACTTACGCAACACACCAAAACTCTACGTCAATCTTTAAGCTAACTCAGCGGACAGAGCACAGGTCTGAGCCACAAGGCCTTCACTTTCTCAAACCAGAAACACACAAAGAGTTTTATTATTGTTATGTTTTTAGTGCTTTAGATATCAGGTACAGGATCCACAATGAGGCAAAAAGACAGACTTGGGAGTTTTACTTTTACAGTTCATGTAAGTTGCACGCTGTAAACATTTCTTGACATCCCTTCGAAAGTGTGTTAACGACTTGAGGCATGGGATTGAAATATTTTATGTGCAAGAAAAACTTATGGCTTTGGAGATATTAAAATAAATAATATAATAAAAAAGTATCACTAACTTTTTATGGAATAGTAACACACTAGTTTCATGGGGCAACATTTCAAAATGCTCTAAAATTACTTAGAACAAACATAGTCCTATTAATTGAGTTGAGAATCCTCTCCTCTCCTTCTGAAAAGTTATGAATACTAGATACGGGGTTATTTTTTTCTACCAACAGTGACAGTACCATAAGAGAATTTGACAGTTAATTGGTTAGTGTTCTCTAAATGGTTTCAGGTCACTCCCAGCATTTATCACTGTGAGATAAGCAGAGTCCTAGCTGAGTGGAGGACCTGGACTGAAATAGATTTTCTACAGTTGGGTAGAAATTCAAAATTTGTTTTCAAAATGTTTGTGTAAAGCTTTGCATTATTAAGATGAACGTCCTGTTAATATAGTAAAGGCATGTTTTAAATAAAATTAAATGCTCAAACTAGTTAACAAACAAGTGCTGTAGCTACAAGAAGTTTAAACCAAAGGTAGCTTGTGCCTGTTAGGCTGCTCCCCAATATAAACCAAAATAATCAGACAAATTCAGAGAGCAATTGACACATACCGTTAAAAGTTGAGCTTAGATGATCTGGTTGAGGTTTGACCCTGAATCTGTGGGAATATTTAAAGACTGTTTTCTGTAACTTTCTTAGCAATAAATGTCCCTCTACCCCATGTTTGCTCCAGCCTTTAAACTATCGAGAATCTTCATCAGAGCGAGTGATGAATGTAGTGGATGTTGAACAAGAAGAAAATGGAGATTGTATGAAGGCATAATGGGCATTATAGCAATATAATGATCAATCGTGTGCTGTCATTTACTGCATTACTAGCTTTTATTTTGCTTGCCTTAAACCAATGCCTTTATTATGGATTATGATAAAAGGAAGTGGATTGTAACTGTCACTTGAACTCATTAAAAACACTCCTGAAAAGAAAAGAAAAAACTCTTGTAGAATGTTTTCTGTTGATTTAAAACAGGTTTTATAGCTGATTTCAGCTGCACTTCTTTAAACTCTCCAGTAGGTGTTACTGGTGAAGCATGGATTCACCCAAAGTGTAACCAGTATGTCTTCTCTGGGAAGGTTTTATTCTAGATGCTGGAACATTGCTGTGAGTGTGTGATGGCTTCCAAACATGAACAGAATACACGAAAGCAATTACACAATAATTCCTAATTTTATTTACTTAAGAACAACAACAGAAATCAGTAAAGTTGTGTAACACAGCCATTGAGCAAGACAAACAGATCCACCTTAAACCAATCCCTGAGTAATCTTCTCCACATAAAGCAGATTACTGAGTAGACCTCTCCACCTTAAAAAGATCACTGAGTAAAGATCTTCCACAAATTAAAATGCATCACGGACTTAAAATCTTTCCCACATTAAATAAGCTCTGAGTGATTAAACTGAAATACTGTGGATGAAGCAGAGCACAGTGGACTTTGTTGAAGTATGATGGAGTACTCAAGACAGTGGGCTCTTGTGGGGTGGAATAAGGTGGAGTACTGTGTGGGGGTGTGGTGGTGTACTGAGGAGAAAAGTGGAGTGCAGCAGTCAGGGCAAGGGCAGTTTAGTAAAGTAAAACAGAAAACAGATCGGTGAAGTTTATCCTGAGTTTAAATGACTATCTCAGTAAACCACAGAGATAACCACCCTGTTCCTGCACTACTGAAACACTGGTGTTTTTCCACATTATTGTTAGCTGAGTTCACACAGCGTTCCCTGCTCTCTGCCCTGGAAAACCCTCACAATAGAAGCTAATGGAGAGCTGCAACGTCAATGTGCCTTCCTCTAACCTCTGGTTATTTTTGATGGACAGCACTTCACAGACTTGTTTTCCCAAAACCTCAATCCAGAAAGTAACCGGAACTACTGACTTTACTACAGTATGCCCCTCTTGTTACAAAGCTGTAAAGTTAGAGCAGTTTTGCTAAAACCATCACTATCTCCAAGTATTAGCACTCATTATGTATCTATTTCTTTAAAATTGATTGATCTATTCACAGAACTCAGCGGTTGTCCATTTGCTTCTACAGTGAGCGAATCCAAGGGGTTTCCAAAACCACTCTGAAATGTTCGACTGTGCTACTGGACAGTGCACTGCAGACAAAGCAGATTGAGATTGGACAGAAAAACCCTGGAGCTTCACTTTAATGACATTGAGTCTGTGCTGTAACTACCCACAGCTCACGGTGCGTGTTTAACCAGGATCTATATGGCATCAAATCAGGGTCCTTAATATGTTCACAAATATTTTCACAGTGTACATGTGAAATAAATTCCATGAACCTATCTGAATGTGTGAATCTCATAAGTTCAAGACTGTGAATGTATAATAAACATTTGCAACTGTAGAAATATTTTGTCCTGCGTGAAAGCATTTGTGTAAATAACATTTTTCTTAGGAATATTTTCAAGTGAGGTTCCACAGGTTTGGTGACAATTCCTACATTTGAATACAACTGATACATTGAAATCACAAGATCAAACAAAGCAATTACAAGCAAGAATTTTGATCCTAATTAGCCAGTCAGTGAGCAACAGATTCTAGCTGAGTTTTTTCTGCCCAAGTCGAGAGATGCAGGGTTTTCAATTTTGGGATTCTTTATTTAAGCACAAAGAAAGGAGATAATCCTACAATAAAGTCCTTAGAGCATTATGTCGGGAAGCACTGCATAGATGTGCCTTAATGTCTTTAACATTATATGAAGCTTCTTATTTCTCTGACTTTTGTTTGATTTTCCTCCATTCCACCTTAAATGTTGCAGGTGCCAACTGTCCTATATAACTTCATTGTAATGTATAAAACTTTTTCACACATGCACAGGCTATTTCTACATCGGATAATTGTTATTACACGTACAAAAACTTGAACTTGTCAGATTATTTATTTTAAAATGGGCAATATACAACCGCAGGCCATGAAAATATATTTCACACTCAAAATATTTATGACCCTGATTTGACTCCATAGATTAACATTATAACATTACCATCTACAGTATCAGCTTATACCTGAGAGAGAGAGAGAGAGAGAATGAAAAAAAGAGCAGAAGAAAAAGCACACAAGACTAAAAACACAATCTGTTAATGCAGAAATACAGTGTAGATACAGTGCAATACAGTGGCCTATGGCACATCTTCAACCAAATAAAACTGGAGTGACTCCATACACATCTCATTTAAGTTAAAGAGATCTTCAGTACATTCTAAAATCCAACCCCAAAGCTCTGCTCTAACTGTGAGCGAGCACAGTAACCTCAAGTGTTTGGATGTCTTATGGCTTATCCAAACAAAGTGTCGAGGTGATGCCACAGACACAGTAAGTGGGAGTCAGTGATCATCATTGGCCTCAGTTTCTGAGGGGCTCCATCACTCAGCACAATACTTTGTGCTTTGTGCAACTGGGCAAAAAAAATTTTTTTTAAGAAAATATCAAGAAAAAATAGGTTTAAAAACCTGTTCAAAAAGTCAAACATTTCAGTTTAGAGCGGAGTTTTGGGGTTTTCTGTTACAGTAATATTTGTAAAATCTAGTAAATCCAAGTAGTTATAGTTGTGCATGTGCAAGGCTTCCTCTAGTTTGACCGCTTCACAAAATCAGCCGATTCTCAGTTATTTGAAGCCTATAAGTTTAAAAAATCCTAAGTATTTACAGTAGCAGTCGACAGGAGAGAAGTTTGGCGGTATGACGGAAGAGTCTCCAATACAGCAGGCAACTTAAACATGATTAACCTCAACAATTTTTTTTTTCCATCTAGAATAGTTGATCTGGAACCAAATCCGCTTCCTGCACCTTTAACTCAAACGCAGAGAACCTTCTGGAATTAGGCTTGATCTGATCTCCAACAACATCAGCGATAAAACTGAAATCAACTATAAGAGAAACAGGAAGAAGAAAAGACGTGGGTTGCAGCTGCAGACCTCCAGGGGGTGCTGTCACTGCCACTGCTACACGTTTGTCCGACATTTAGGGAAGATGGGGCCTTCCTCACGCCTTCTCTTTCTTACTGTGGAGAGAAAAGGAAAGAGATAGAAAACTTGTTAAAGAAGCCAGTTATGCGGTGTGGCTTTAATGCCCATATAAGCATTTCTGGGTCTAAGCCAATTTTCACTATGGGGAAAATTAATGGCATTTACACAAACCATTATGCCTTGAAGTAAACAACACACTGTTGGTTCATACACTAAATAGATCGGTATCGGGGCCGATCACAGCAAGCTCACACTCCCTCTTCCTCCTCCTGTAGCACACTTTGTATGATCTGACTCTGCTGGCCACCGTAATGGACACGCTTCTTTCTGACTGTTCCGCACAAATGCACCTTCCCGCACTTTTCATTGGTCATCACTTAAGTCAATCAGCAACCAGAGCAACTGAGTGAATCAGGCCATTGCTGAAAAAATATGAACTTATTTTAGCATGGTGTCTTGAAGAATATTATTATTTATAAATACTATTTAAATTCTCCCTCAACACATCTGTGATGACTATAAATCTGACTGAATTTTAGAATCAAAATAATTCTTTATACATAAAAATAACATTAGATGATTTCATATAAAGATTAAAATTAATATTCAATTATTTATATGAGCTGTTTGTGAAGACACCATTTGTTTACTATGCAAAATTCTCAACGTCAAGCTGATACACTGGGCTGATTTAAAAAAAAACAAAACTATAATGTACTTTAAATGTGCACTGTGTAACAGTACTATCTAGGAACAAATATCGGAATCGACAGATACTCAATATTAAAAGTCTCGGATCCGGTTATCCCTAACACTAAAGCACAGCTCTATTTACAAGGTCACATAGAAGGTCAATATCAATAATGCTACACGCTAATGCTAACCGCATATAGAAATAACGTCATGGTGAAAGTAATTCTACATTTAACCTGAAGAATCTTTGCAGTAGTGCCTTAACTGAAGGCTGACACTGACCAAACCTCGACGCCCACACTGCAAATAGTCTGGAAGTGTTAGCTTGCTAGTAGTGACTAGTTTTTAGTCACACTCATAGGAGAAATGTAGACAGGACCTAAACATCATTCATTCATCCCCATAGAGAAATTGAGGTTATAGATTTTCTTATTTGGGCATGTCATCCGAAAATTCATTCATTTACTGTTTAATTATATTCAAAATGTGCTCTCAGTGGGCAGAGCTTGGAAAGGTCTGTTCAAGACCCCAGAAGCTTGCTGAGAAAGTCAAACATTTTGCGTTGAAAGCAAGAGGGGGAGAGGGAGAGAGAGAGGCATACGATCAAAGACAGGAGGCAGCTGCATCTTCAGAACAAAGGCCAAACTCAGGCAGTAAAAATGTTTGCGAAGGCGTCAGGAGCTCAGAGAATGCTTTACAGAGGAAGGAAGCCCAGAAGCCTGAGAGACACAGCGAGACGGAGATAAAAAGAAAGAAAACAGGCGAGAGACGAATGCTCGATCTCCAGAAACAGAGGAAAGGTCTGGAGCAATGAACTGAGAAGCTGAGCGTGAGTAAAACTCTGTATTTTAAAGGCAATGTCTTCTTTTACTTGGGTTTGGAGGAGAACTTGAACTTTTTACAGAAGGCTTTCTCCAGCTCTGGGACAGACAGAGTGAATGTGATGGCTCCGTCCGTATCTGTCCGGACCACGCGCACTGAAATACACACCGTTCACAACCTCAGCACAGAGGAACAAATACATGTCATGTTTTAAAAAAAAAAAAAAATAAAATAAAAATAAAGTAATTACACACACACCTATACATCCTATGCATCGAGCCCCACAAATTAACAAAGTCCCCCTCGTGTCAAGTTATGGAGAGTTAGTCTATCACCAGAAGGTGAAATTATATATGAAAAGTGTAAAGTCTTGAGAGGTAAACCTGTGGTGGGTGGTTGGATTGTTAATAAATAACATTCTACAAACGTAGCCGCAGGAATATATTTTGAGGTGGTGTGCACTGTGCAGCTGCTCTCCACAACCTTAAAAGCCTCACAGCACCACAGTATCATGAACCAACCTTTGAAGTAAAAAGTGAACATACACTGATGCTTTCATAGTCTAGTATATGGAGAGAGATTAGTCTCAAAACACTTTCCAAATGCGTAAATGTTAATCACAAATGTTTCACTGTTCACAAATGGATACATCCCAATTTGTGTCTCAGGGTTTGCAATTTGTACAAATGCAGTTACATTCATAAATACATGTTTTTGGTTTTCATAAATAAATCATTCATTCATTATCTGTAAGCGTTTATCCAGTTCAGGGTCGCGGTGGGTCCAGAGCCTACCTGTAATCATTGGGCACAAGGCAGGAATACACCCTGGAGGGGGCGCCAGTCCTTCACAGGGCGACACAGACACACACACATTCACTCCTACGGACACTTGAGTCGCCAATCCACCTGCCACGTGTGTTTTTGGACTGTGGGAGGAAACCCACGCGGACACAGGGAGAACACACCAAACTCCTCACAGACAGTCACCCGGAGCGGGAATCGAACCCCCAACCTCCAGGCCCCTGGAGCTGTGTGACTGCGACACTACCTGCTGCATAAATAAATCATTTTATGTGAAAATAAATGTATTTACATTTACATTGCATATATTTATAAAGTCAAAGTCTTAAATTTAAAATATATTTGTAAATTGTTGAATCTGCGTTTGTGGATCAAGTCACTCACGTGTTTTCTGTGACGTGTATTTGTTCATTTCTTCTCGCGGGTTTTTGGATTTTGAAACTTTCCTTTTGCATTTCACCCGATTCAAATACAAATGTGGAGAGCAGGCGAACAAGTCACACTAACACCGGAATATCTGATGATTTATAATACCTTAAACAGTAAAGCAGTTACAGGTGCCTGGACAAAGCTACTGCATCATTTAAGGTGACACAAATTTATAAGCTGGAGAATAAATAGCCATGTTTGCTACTTTTTCTTCTACTCCACCTGAAGCGCTGCAGCTGTTTATTACTTAAAAAAAAAAAAAAAAAAAAAAACAATACATAAATAAACACCACCTCATATTTCTGTATATGTATTATACTTAAGCCAAAACAGAAGGGGGAATACTAGTGGAGAGCCAGGTGCAACTGTCAAAAAATGGTCACATTTTGGCTAACAGAGTTCAGGTAGGAGGGTCCCTTATCAAAATGTTGCTTTGGGCCCGAGGAATGTCTGGACCGGCACTATATACGTTACCAAGGTCATTGTTGTTCATCATGGCGTTGGAGCAGCGGAGGCGTGGACCCTGCTGAGTGAAATGATATCCAAACTTCAGCAGAGTGCTGTTCTTCTCCAGCATACTTGCTATCTCCATCTCTACCTTATTTCCCAGCGGCTGACTCTGTTTAAAACAAACACAAACAAAACAATGCTGTAAAATTAACACATAATTTTTAACACTAAAATGTTGTGAATTATGGGAGGAAGTTGTGGCAGAATTCTTAATGATGTACACAGCATTGCTACTGTTCCGTTCAGATGATAATTTAGATTTGTTTATACAGAAATACTCTTCACATTCCCATTTCTTCCTATTCTTCATACCCTATCCTATACTCTTCACATCCTTTTCTTTTTCTCAACAGGCTGTCATGAATATCACTCTACATACAAAGTATTAACAATTTAACTTTATTTTTGTGATTATTATCAGACACTACTAATATAAACGTAATTCTACTGTTGAACTTATGTTTATTTTACATTTAAATATCCATTATTTTTTAAAATGTAAGTGACCCATACAGTCACTCCGACTGTAAAACACAACAGGATATGTAGGGGGCGATATGGTACTTATTATATTGCAAAATAAAAGAAAAAAAAATGCATCATCAAACAGATAGATATTTGAGTGAAGCTGGAACTGAGAGAGTAGCTGTGTCCAAAATGGGTCCCTACGTAATGCACTAGTGTAGGGAACTGAATTCCAGAGAGAAGTGAATGGCTACAAATACAATTTCTTGTGTTTTTTTTGGATTGTAGCATGATATCTGCGATCCTTATTGTGGTCTATTTTGGATGTGTTAAATGTATCGTGAAACTCCAGCAAGTGTGTGTGTTTGTACCTGGTTGTCTATTTTGAGCTCCTGTAGTGTGCTGTTGTGCTGCAGTGCTTCCACCAGAGCGAGGATCCCAGCCCCGGTGATGAAGTTTGACTCAACATTCAAACTTTTCAGAGTGCTGTTCACATGTAGCATATCTGCTAATGCCTAATGCAACACAAACATAAAAAAATTAAACACAACTTCCAAACAAAAATATGCTAATCTTAGAATCTTATAAATAAACAGTTTTAATTCTGGATAGCACCCTCCAAATACCATGAATGTTAATGTAACTAAATACATTTTGTTTAATCACACTGCTGATGAACGAGAGTTGGGAGTCTTGCCCAAGGACTTTATCACATAGTCTGCTTACTTGAGCAGGGAATCAAACCCCAGTTTGCTCTGAGGCAGAGGGTAATGTAATAGCCTACACTAAGATTTGCTCCTCCTGCCTTCTGTGAACTCTCTCACTACAGTCTACATTTTTCTAGCTCAGGGACTCTTATTGGTGGATTCTTGTTACCCAAGCGGGGAACTGAACTCCAACTGGGCTATCCATATATTAATACCAACTCCTGTTCTATCAGAAGGGCACGCAGGGTCTATGAGAGTGTGAAATGGACATAGAGGACTGTAAAAATGTTTTTAGAGTGTGTATCTGGGAAAAAAACTATGGAATTTCATGTGCCCACAATTCCATGTGAGTAAGTGTGAGAGAGAGCGAGAGACTTACATGAGCTACCGGGTCACTGCTCCTTGTTCCCACGATGCTCAGCCGTTCGACCACGGTGTTGTTTTTCAGTGCCTCTGCGTACGCTTTCAGAGTGGGGATGGGAATATTCTGGAAAAACACCACCACAGTGAACCCTTCCACACATGGACTTCCCTAAGCAGCTTTGGGAAGGATCAGAGATATACTTTGAAATTTCTCAACACAACCCTATTTCAGGAGGAAAATGTACAAAGCCTCCTTCTGTTGGTGCTTTTTATTTTGAAATTACTCCATTCACCATTTATTAGTTTAATAAACACCCTGATGCTTCGATACTGATCTGTAGAAGGTAAAAGGGTGAATACCCTGATGTTTTTAGACAATATTCTATAGAACAAGAAGAGGTTAAATATCTAAATATCAGCTAAATATCTGGGTGTCATAATTAACTCAGATCTATCATTTGAACAGCATATAGCAATATTACAAAGATGTAGGAAAGCTATTTTTGTAATATCACCTAAGTTAAGAAATGCCTTGTCTGAAATGCCTGCCAGACATGCAAAAAATAGTACATGCTTTAAAAAAAATAAATAAATAAATAAAAAATAATAATTTCACATCAAGGATGCTCCAGCAGAAACTTAAACTCCTGCTAACTTAAAATGCAGCAACCAGGGTCTTCACTAAAACCAGAAAATTGTATCCTATCAGGCCAGTTTTAAGCCATTCACTGGCTTAAATGGTTAAATTGTGCATCGATTACAAAATTCTTTTACTAACATATAAAGCCCTACATGGTCTCGCTCCTGAATTCCTGCGAGATCTCATCACACACTATGAGCCACCACAATTACACAGATCACAGGATGCCAACCCCCTAATAGTTCCCAGAATTCATATGATTTCAGCGAGGGAAGGTTTCTCCTACAAAGCCCCTCAGCTCTGGAACAATCTTCCAGCTAGTGTTCAGGACGCAGGTACAGTCACTATTTTAAAATCTAGACTCAAAACCCATTTGTTCAGTTTAGGTTTTGGCAACTAAACTCTTCCTCTAGATTAAAGTAGTTATTTCAGGAACATATGGACATGGAGAATCATGCTAAACTCGGATGCTGTGCCCTGTGACACACGTGTTCACAATCTCTCTGGTTTGAAGAGAGGATGCTCTGAAGTCTGTGTTCCTTCTGGTTTCCCTCCTTCCAGTCAGTCTGTTACATTCAGATCTGCTGGAGTCACTACACCAAGGAAAACAACGTACATACGCTTTTTTATACACTTAAACTATTTCCATTTTTTTTTTTTTTTTTTTTACAGTTTTCCAAGCAAATGCTGGCCCATTAATGGAAGATTGTTTGCTGGGTTCGCCTGTGTTCCAGACCAGACTCAGTTTTAGCAACAATCTGACTGACACTTCCAGCACTATTATTGCTGCTCCAGACTGATCCCACTATCACTTATTATTTTCATTATTATTTCCTCAATCCCCATTACCTCCATCACTACTTTAATACCTACACTGTAGCATAATGACAGACTTAACCTCCTTTGGTCAAACTACTCATAGAATTTGACAGTATCACCAGTTGTGTTTTCAGTTGGAAAAAGTGCTATATGACTACATTTAGATTGAGTGATTGAAGTGGCAAATACCCTGATGTTGTTGAGATTGACCTCCACGAGTTCAGGGTCATTGTCTTTGATTCTGGCAAGTGTTTCCTCCACGTCTGTGTCATTGGGCTGTTCATCTGGAACTGGTTTATACTGCGTACACTGGATCACACCTGAGTGATCAATCATATCACATTACACCTGATCAGTCACATCACAAATAGATCACAAGAAAGAGGCATTTGGTAGAACAGCTGTGTGTGAGAGAGAGAGAGAGAGAGAGAGACTCACTGTTTAATCCCTGTTTGTTGACAATGGTGCTGCTGGCGAGAGCTTCATAATACTGCTGATTACTCATCAAAGTGTGCATCCCCAGGATCGCTACAGAGACAGACAGACCCACACACAGAGAGAGAGAGGCAGAGTTAAGGCACGGTGAGCTCTAACATGGTTAGACTCGGGCTAATCCAGCACTGGTCTGGTTACCCGGGTCATTAACTGAACACCAGCGGTCATCTCCTACACTACAGCAACTGCTACAACAAAACACACTACACTGTACACAACATCACGCCATAAAATCTTACACACACACACAAACTACAGCTTTAGAATGAATCGCAACTCCATATACGAAATTTGTCAGTGGGCTGCTGTGACAGATTTGGGCCGTGTGTGTTGTCTTCCCAGGGTTGAGCTGCCCAGTGCCATAGTTTTAGTGGCAGCTCCAAAAGTGATGGGTTTGTGTCAGTGAGGATGTGGGTGGAGGGAACTGGAGACTACTAATAGCATGTTTAAAATCGAGCATGTTTAAATACTTTTAACTTACTCATAGTCAATTTTAGCATTATGCGAGAAATGCAGCCTCATGGGGCTTAGGGACTGTGTGTTCTGTTCACAAGAGCAGAAAAAAGGACAAGCTTTTACCGTAATGTGCGACTTCTATTTTGATTTATTTATTACCCAGTTAATATACAATAAAAATCCTGGATAAATAAAAGGGATGTATGGCAATGCTAGGTCTAGTGCTTTGACTTTTATTCGGAATGGTATTAATATCTTTGCTTTAAAGAGAGATCTTTGCTTATATTCTGTGAACAAATCTTTACATCTGAGTTGCTAGAACAGATTCAGTTAGCACAGCTACCCCCCCACTCTCCAGATCACTATGCTGCACTGATGTACTTGTATGTATTTCTATTTAGATTATGCCTCTATTCCTGTGCGTTTTTCCCGGCGCCAGGCTCTAAACGCTGTAACGTGATCTCCTTGGGGGGAACGCATCTGACCCACTTTCTTTGACAACAGTTCTCCATCAGCACAGAGTCCACTGAAAAATTTGCTCCCCTTTTTAGGAAGGCAATTGTTTGCAGACAAGCAATGAGTCATTGCTCTGAGAGAGAGAGAGAGAAAAAAAAAATTCTGAAAAACAGTGAGACAGAGACAAAAAGGGACAGAGAGAGAGAACACTGATAACATTTTAGTTTTGCTGTCTGTCTTATGTTTCTACCTATTACTAGAGTCTTTGATTTTGACAGGTTGCCATTGTAAATAGGAAACTTTTCTTAATGACTTGCCTCTAATACAAAGGCTAAATAAAATAAAGAAATAAATAACAGTGCGCCCTCAGTGAACCATTACCAGCCAGAGGATCTCACCTGGCTCAACATGGCAATGGCCAATCCCCAAAGAGAGAGAGAGCACGCACACACGCTCACACTACTAATTTTAATAACTGCTTCTGCAATAAATAAATAATTATATAAATAAAGATTGAAATAAAATTAAAGAGAACTATATAGTTGAGCACTGAAAGCATTGTGCAACCATAATAATATAACAACCCCCTCATACACACATCAAGACATTTTACATATAAAATTGCGCAACACTAATCGTACTGAACCGCCCCAGTCGTACCATCACACTAGTAAAAAAAAAAAAAAAAATTATATATATATATATATATATATAAATTTATATATTGTGAGATTTTATATAAAAGCACTTTGGAGACATTAGCTTTGCATGCAGCGTCAGCACCACATGCAGATTAACCTGCTGAAATGATCCAGGGCTTAGGAGCAGGTGAACCAGGGCAGGAGGGAGAGAGTGAGGGAACAGAGGGGTGGCAGATGGAAGAATGGAGGTGACTGGAAGGCAGAAATAGAGTGAAAGATGGGAATGATGAAATGATCAGTGAAATTATTAAAAAGGACACTGCAGCAGAAGGTGGGGTTATAAACAACAGGAGGGGAAAACCAGTGCATTGCCATGAGCTTCAGGTCAAGATCCAGTCTGAACTTTATTAATGGAATCATGGCAATGGTCAACAACATTAGCAGTAGGCATAAAACAGTGTGAAAATTCTTGATCATCGTGGACAATAATTATCAGGGTTATCAGCATTACCATGGCATTGTTAAAATGTGCTGAAAAGTTTAAAATACTGACACACACAACAATCATTTCAACATGTTTTATAATTAACGCAAATATATAATTATCAACCATTTACTCATTAAAATGTTTAAACAAAAATAAGACCTAAAGGAATAATAAACTTCCTTCTGTGTAGCGTAAATCTCATGTTAGATTAAGATATTAATCATTGCTGTATTAGGTTTTGTTTAACAGGTGATCAGGGTGAACTGCAGAAACAAATAAAAAGTTTATTTATTTCAAACAGCTCCAAACAAACATGTACTTGAATGATTTAAGGTGAAGTTTAATGTTGGCAGCAGAATGTTATGGAAGATATGGATGTGCTCAGTTCTGAAACAAGAGTAGAGCTGGATGTTCTCCTCTTTCTCAGAGCAGGTTGTTTTATTGGATGTCCATTCTGTCCAGTCTAGTCCACAAAGAGTGGGTACAGTACCTGCTATATCACAGAGCTCAGCGTCCGTGGCATTGGCTAAGGCCTCTTCCAGCTCTGGCTCCAGGGTGACGTCCTCCAGAATGGGATCCACTACCTTAGTCTTCGGGACCCACGGCTTCCCTTCACAAAAGATATTAAAACATTAATTTAAAAAAAAAATATATTGTTGAAATACAAACACTCCCTCTACAATAAATTTACATCCAAAGCTTACGCATATCCTTCCTCCTCCATTAGGTGTCGACGTGGGGCACTGCCAGACTCACCTCTCTTCTCTCCGGTGAAGGGGACCAGGTCATCCCGGTCCGGATGCTCCTTGGCCTGCTTCTCCAGATGAGCCAGAAGGTTGTCCCTCTGAAAAGTTCCGGTCGGGGCTTTTTTAGTCTGATCCCTTTGCCTCATCCCAGCTGGCAGCAGGGCATTCTGAAATCAACAATCACAATACTTATAACCATACGATAGGGGACAGCCCACAGACATCAAAAAGAGGATAAGATACAATGTGTTAGAAAAAAAAATTGGGATGCTTTGTTTTAATTTGGGACGAATTAAAACTAAACAAAAGTGAAAGACTGATAAATGACCCGTTATTTCTGATTTATTAAACCAGAAAAATCACAAGGAAAAAATAGAAAAACTGCTCTAAACAATCAGAAATATTACTTTGAAATTAAAAATGTTATTATTAAATAAATGCAAAATGTATTTGAAGACAAAAGGTGGCCAAATTCTTTCCATAACTTTAGATTTTAACGTGTTTATAAAACATTTGCATAAAAATTGTTACATTTACAAAAAGTTAATAATTCCTCTGAAATAGAATTACCCTTAAAAACACATGATTAAATATAGACTTTATTTCATGGACTAAAACAAGCCTAAAATGTTTTATCTTTTGACTAACTATAATAATTATATTACTAAAATGAGACTAAAACAAATAGACAATATAGTCAAAAGATTAACACTAAAATTAAATCAAAATCAGCAACACCGTTAAGGCCAAATAATGATTTTAATAAAAAACAAATATCAGTGCATTTACATCATTCCACTGTGAGGCCATGTGTAAATCTAGTGTGAGACTATTAATAAAAGCTGATATGTAGGCACTGTGAGACCAGTACCGTCCACCTCAGAGTCCAACTCGATCTGCCAGGCACCAAATTATGCTAAGAGCAAGTGCTCATGGGTACTATTTGAAGCAACTCTCTACAAATCACACATGATGAGCATAATAAACAAATCATCCATAACTCTCAGGAGTATGGCTGGCTCAATAATGGACGACAGGATTTACAGCACAGAGCCCTAACCACTGCAGAGACCCTCATGAATAACTGCAGTACAGTCCCTCTGACCCAAAGAACACCAGGGGGCACTAACTTACACTCAACCTCCTCTACACAACCTAATAATAACAGAGTGTACAACTGGTGTCTTTCATTGCCACACACTTCCTATCTAAAAGCACAGGGTATGGGGGTGGGGGTGGAGACACACTGGGAATGTGACAGTGGACACACTGCAGGGCACACTGCCCCCAAGCCTTATCACACAATGCAGCTGTTTATTTTCAAACCACTCAGCACCAGAACATACACGGAGGGCAAAAATCAGCCAATCGCAAGACGCACTGGTCTCACCGATCTATCCCCTGTAAGCCTGCTCTCACAGACAAATCTTACCAACCAATTAAAGCAACACACAAGCAGCCAATCAGATCCTGCACAATACTAGAGATGGTCTCATCTGTATTGTAAACTTATCCATGTTTAAATCACAGTAATCAGATTAGATTCCAAATATTAATCTAGCTAGCGAACTGTCCAAGTGCAGCTGACTGTGACATCAGTAACTTCCTAGCTCCACCTTAAACCTGGTAGGTAGGTAGGTTCTGGTGCCATCTGCCTTCTACCTGGTTTAAGGTGGAACAGACAAAAAGTAGAAGGATTTTCATTTAGAAGTGAGCCCCACCATTTGCACCAAGGTTCCTGACCCGCTCAGACTGGGCTACAGAGGGCTTCCCTCCAGGCACTCCACAGCAGAACACTGGCTCTGGGAACAGCCTCGTGCTCCAAACCCAGGATTTATGACCAGATTCATCCAGAACTTCTGGCTTTCAGGCTCCGTTTGTGTCTGCTTGAGTTTTTTAAACTGTCGCACTCTCTCAGCCAGTCATTAATCCCAGGCCTGTGGTGTCTACAATGTCCACACATCCAGATTAATGTCCAGTGGACTGGAGCTGCTCCAGAGCTCTGAGAAAACTGGACTCTGTTGAGAAAAATAATCCCAAACACACACAAAAAAACACCCAAAACCCACTAGCTGGAGCTCCATCACTCCAGAGTACACTGCTCCACAGTTCAGCACCAGGGGAACTCTCTTCGCATTGGTCTGTGGACCTTAGACTTATGCTCGGAATTTGGACATACAGTGTAGCAGGAGTGAGACAGGCTATCGCTTTGGACATTGCTATTATAACAGTCAGTAGTGCTAGTATTCCTATGGTACTTTAAATTGTATGTTAGCACCAAGCAAACAATTATTTAATAAATACTTTAATAAAGAATTAAATATTCTTGGTCTGTACAAGACTTACTGTATGTTTATTTAATTAACAGCCACTCTTTCATCCATTTCTAACAGCCAACTGACACCTATGGATTCTAGTCAGCTAACCCGTAGCCTTGATTTTCAGCCAGTTTCATCATCAGGAAAATTACACTGAAGGTCAGCTGTTCTCCTCTGGGACTAAAAAGACCCTACAACCTTCAACTTCCATAGATAGTTTCAGACAGCTAGAGAAAACTGTAGAGAGCTAGAGGGAATTCTAAACAATTAGACAGGTAGTTACAGACAGCTAGAGAGGGTTGTAGACAGGTACAGAAAGGCAGAGGGTTAGACAGAAAGAACCACAGTGTGAGAGTTTTAGAGTGTTATGGCGTTCTTACGTCAGGGTCGAGTTCCTCAAGCTCGTCCTCCAGCCTCCGGAGCTCTTCTTCACTCAGCTTCTGCAGCAGCTCGTCTTCATCCACGTCTCGATACTTCTCCATCTCCTTACGGAAGGACGACATGATGAAGAGATGGAAAGAGAGGTAGGGAGGAAGAGAAAAAGAGGGATGGACCGGAGAGGAGTAGAAAGAATGAAAGGAAGGGCCAGCAGTAAAATTCAGTTGGGAATGTCCCCCCCGACCCTCAGGAACCTGCAGAACGAAAACAAAACATAGTTTAAGAACCAATCCAAGTGTCATAACATCAAACAAAATGGCCTTCCCAAACCCGATAGTTTGAGACATCTTGTTTTCTTTCCAACGGTCTCAAAACTACCCAAAACCAAATCAAGTTGTCTCAAACTACTTCACAAACAAAGCAGTCTCAAATTCTCTCTCTCTCTAGCTGTCTCAAACTATCATAGAAAGAAGGCAAACTGAGTCTAATGTATTAAAAAGGCGGCAAACTTTCTTCAAAAAGGCTAAATGTCCCAAAGAAAGCAAGCTGTCTCAAACAGAAAGAAAGTTCTCAAACTACCTGAACAAGAAGACAAATTGTCCCAAACTATCATTGAAAGGCAGCAAACTGAATCTCAGAAAAAGAAACAAAATAAAGCAAGCAAATGATCTCAGAAAAGAGGCAAACGGTTTCAAAGGAAAGGCAACCGTTTCAAACCACCACACAAAGACCCAGTAAGCAAAGTGTGAGGCAGAGAGTGTGAAGGGACAGATGGAGGAACAGCTGCGACTGGCTGAGTATAATTATACCAAAATCTTTGTAACCGGTTCAGTCAAAAACTGGGGTCAGAACAGAAACCAGGTGAGATATTAAAATAAGAGAGGGACAATGGTTGTTAAAAGTGTCCTACGACCCTCACAGAGACGGCCTTTACTAGTGAGACATTCCAGAAACCAGAGGACGAATGAGTTGAGATGTTGATTATTCTCCATTATCACATTACATAAAACTCTAAATATGGAGGTCACTACTGGTGGAGATTAGCAGGTTTGATGTGTTGAGACATGGAGATGCCTGGTTCCATTCATAAGTACTGAAAAAAATTCATAAGCACTGAATTCATAAGTGCCGATGTCTTATGTCTACTTAATTATGGGTGACATTGTGAAACTTTGGTGGAATTTCCTTTCATGATGAGATCTAGAGAGCTGGGGAGGAGGGAGCGAGAGAGAGAGAGAGATTAAGTTGGTTCTATTAGGGCTTGACTTATTTCCAGGTTTGCGAGTAGATTTTTTTTTTTGTCACTTCTTGCTCGATACGAGACTTCGTCCTCTCAACGCTCTGTAAACACTATTGTCTGATGCCCATTAGTGGACAAATCCGGACAGCAGGCCGGTCAAACAAACACAGTCTGTGTCTAAGAACATAAATATTACACAACTCTTTGCTGACAGGACATTGCTATGACAATGCATGAATGCAAATGCAAAAGTATAAAAATTAGCATTTTACTAAAAACTTCACTATGAAGTACTAGTATTTTTACTTTATTGTTGTGATTTTATGCATAAAATATAAAAATACACACACAGCTATGCAAAAATAAAATTTCACATTTTAATATCCACTGTTAACAGCCTCAGCCAAGGGGCAATGCAATTAATTGCATAAAATTTTGCTACTGTTATTATTATTAATAGATCAATTGACAGCCCTACTTTATGAAATACAGCTGCTATGTTCAGAGACAACACTGGAAATATTTTCTTTGAACTTTGTTTTTAAATTAAGCTTCAAGACTATTAACACAGCACGGATTCCTGAATTTGAGTTAAGAACGCAAGATATTCAGGAATCCATATCGGCCACAAAAAGTACCAAAACCATCTTCGATTTCATACACGGATGTATGTGTATGAAGGAGTCAGTTTGACATTAGCTGCAGATTTAATCTATAGCATGAGGGTTTGCACATGCTCAGAGAGAGAGAGAGAGAAAAGAGATTGTATGTGTCCATCCGTTACCTCACTCACTAGTGATGAATGCTATATATAGCCCACACACTCTTCAGCCGAATTCTTTGCCCAGATATGGTTCTCCTCAGGGTTCTCAAACTTTCTGCAGTGCACCCCAGGAGCTCCAGCTCACGATACACATACTGGGATAGAAACACACACACAGGAAAAAAAAAAAAAAAAACACACACACACAAACACACTCTCTCACCAGTCCTCCTCTCTTCTGCTGTCTCCACTTTTCCTCCGAAATCTCAGACTCCTGCAGCTCTTCTAAGGACTCTCAGCTTAGCAGGAGAGAAGGGACAGAAGAAACGCCCACTCCAAGCAGGCCCTGCCCATTGCAGACAGGTCCCACCCTCTCAAAGTCTGCTCCTGTCAGTCAAACTCACAGCTGCCTTGGCCCTGCTTCACTGAGATGATGAAAAGCAGATTCGTTAATCAGCTGATAGTTCTTCAGCTTCAAGAATTTTATTTTTTTTTGAAGGACATTTTAATTTACATTTTATACTTTAATTTAAAACTGGGAATGGAAGGTTATCAGTTTGATCCCTTCACCTGACAAGAAAAGTGGTGTGGTGGGAGAGAAGGAACAGACTTCTTCCTCAACCCTGGGTACTAAAATGGTCAACCACTGCTGTAATTGTGTGCATTTTAAATGCAGCAGTCAAACTTCTCTGTTCTGCAGTGCAATTATGATTAAAATATTTTTCAGTAAACATTGGCTTAAAAACACGCCACTGTGGGCCTTGTGGTGCTTTGAGTGAAGCAGAGCACAGACGTTTTATTAAGAACCAGAACTGTGTTCCATTGTGGATTATATTTTCCTCTCAGACTTCAATGAAGCCATGGATGTTGCCACATTTTTTTTTGGCCAATGCTTTGCATGTTTAATTAAAATATGAACAGATTCACAAACCAATGGACTGAACATGTTTACAGTATAGCCATTTTCATTCTTTTGTTGGAAAACCTCAATAAAACCTTAAACCCACACAAAAAACTGCAAAACTCAAACCAGTCTCCAAGTGCATCAGAAGGAAAACAAAAGACAAACAAATCAAAATAAAAAGAAATGGTTACAGTAAAACTGCACAGCAATGTTCAGGTCCTGGTCAATGTTCAAGGGAAGAAAGTAATGACAGTTTAACAGAGAGGAAAACAAAACACCTTGTAGAGCATTTGAAAAGAAAAGGTATGAAATATTTACAAAGCCTTGGCCACCATTAAACAAAGCTCTGCCCTCCATGAAAATCACCACAACGTTCAGGAGGACTGTTTTGTTTTACAATACTTAACCTTTTGTTGGAAAAGGCAGTATAACACAAACCTAGCTGGCGGTATTTGACAGCTTTGTCTATTAAAAAAAAAAAACAAACAAAAAAACTCCGCCCACAAATGCAATTTTAACTATAAATGTCAGCAGAACCTTTTGGTCCAAACCTGCTGTAGTTGATGTGTTCTCAGACTGAAATGTACAGAAAGCACCCACCATTTACAACTTTAAAGCAGGAGAATTATAAAGAGCATGCCCCTTGTGGTGAATTAAGAGGCAGTGTTCATCTGGAGGAACTCATTCATGATGTTGTGGATCCAGATGTCGCTGTGGTCGGTGGACGTGTCGACGAGGAAAACGGAGAGCCTCCGCTCCCATGGCTGCTTTCCCTCGACCACCGACTCAATCTGGGCCACCAGGGGGCGCCGCTCCACGTGGTTACGGAACACCATTGAGGCCTCCTCGCTCCACACACACTGCCGCACACCTGAGTCACACACGCACAGTTTGGGTAACACATCTTCACACAGGGACTTCAGAACATAAACCACAAAAAAAAAAGTCTTGAAACCTGGTATGAATGGGTCCAAACTGGGTCCTAAGGAGCATGCGCGCATATATATGTGTATATATGTGTGTGTGTGTGTGTGCACGCACGTGCGCGTATCTGACCTGCCAGCTGCGCAGGAACACCCTGGAAGGGCAGCTGTCTGAACTCATTGATGAGGGGCCGGAGCAGAGAGCGATGGACCAGTTCATGTTTCCCATAATCCAACTCATACACAGAGACTAAAGAGTTCATTAGAACACCTTTCACCAGCACACGATGCCAACTAGGGAGAGAAGGAGGAGAAAGACAGATGAAGGGAGGTAAGGACAAAACAGTAGGAAGCAAGAGAGGGGAAAAAGATTGGGGAAAGAGTGGAAGAGAGAATATGTCATTGTGATTCAAACAGTAGCACAGTTGTAGGTATTTTAATGTGTGGTCAACTCCTGTGTTTTACTTGCTGTCTATCTTGGCAGCATAAATTTGGTTGTGCTGCACGCTGAGAGGAAGGGGCTGCTCCTGCCGGTTGTAGTAGAGGATCATCTCCCCCATAAGAACCACCAGTTTGTAGAGCTGCTGCCAGGGCTGCAGCACAAAATGGCCCGGGTGGCAGGCCACCGTCACAAAAGCATCCATGTTCTGCCCTGGGACGGGCAGCTCCAGAGGCGGGGGTAGACTCGCGCAGAGCAGGGGGGTGTCTCCCATCCCTGCAGCCACAGCAACACCGTCTCGCCTCTGCCACAGCGCCGAGGATAACAGCTGGACATTTACACTGAGGGTCGAGTCGGCTAAAGACCCAAGGAATAGATAAACATTCACAACCCCTGCAGAGTCCAGGGAGGCGATCTAACACAACACAACACAAACACACACATAGGCAAAATTATTATGCTCTACTTACACAGTTGTGTGACTTCTGTATTCTAACGTAGAAAATAAAAATCATATTAGCAAGGGAAAATTTAATCAATCAGCAATCATATTCTAACTTTTCCTTCTTGTCTGAGAGTAAAAATGTTGTGCAATTTTCTGATGATTTCGCTAATTTTTGCCTCTTTAATTGAGTTTCTTTTTTTTTTTAAACGTGCATTTTCAAAATTTGACAGACAGACAGACAGTGGGCTTCTATGTTAACGACTAATAAACAAGCCAGCTCCAAACCTTCATGCTGCAATCATCTGCGTTGAGCAGCCTCTCACGGAGCCACATGACGATGTCAGGGGGCCACACACTTCCATCAACCTCCAGCTCGGCCAGATGGCACTTCACAGCCTGTGGACACAGACACACCCCAGTAAACATACAGCACATCACATACACATTCTACGTCCATATATTCAACTCAAAGGGCCATATCTGCTCCTCTGGGAGTTGCCTCCTTTACACCTTAAAAAGGTGCAGCAGTTGCTGCCATTTAATAACTTTCAACCTTCAGCCTTTAATAACTTTCACCTTTCATTTTAAAACAGCAATGACACTGATGCATAGTGAACTCTCCAATCCACTTTAAATGAAGCCTAAGCTTTTGTGGCCAGAATGCAACTGCTGTCCTGTTGACATTAAAAAGGGATGTTAGTGAAAGCCTGTAGATGCACGTCTTAAGGTGGAAACTAAATTTCTAATAAGTTAACTTCACTCAGTGTCTGAAGTACTATATATATCCCTTTGGCACACTATTGGCACATGTGCAGCTGTCCCATGATTTACTGTAGACTCATAAATGCTATTTTTTGACCGTGTGTGTTAGTTACCTGTGGTGGGATGGTAATGAGCTCTCTGAGGAACACAGGGGGGATTTCTCTCAGGTCGCTGACCTCTAGAGAGGCGGGAAGACCAAGATCCATGAACCGAACATCCATAACTCGACTGCCATGAAGATTTACAATCTGCAAAACACGAAAGATCCACAGCATGAAAAGAAATCTGAGAAAGTGAGCACAGTAAAGAGTGGGGGACATTGGACAGCGGAGGTGAATGAAAACAGATGTCCTCCTTCTAACAGAAACCGAGTATGGAAAATGGTGGGAGACACACAGCTGATGTCTGACCATAGTTTGGAGATAGTGCTGGTGTTTAAACCCAGTCCTGTTGGAGAGGGACATTCAGGACGATGGGTTTTGTGATTTATGTCCACTGTTGTCCAGTTCAGACAGTTGGAGGTAACTGGTGGAGGTGGAAAGGGAATAAAGTGGATGTGAGTGACATCTGCTTACATTCACCACCATTCTGAAGAACTGATGGAGTAGTTGGATGCTTTTACCTCTACCCTGGCCCACTTCCCTTTGTGTCGAGCCAGACACAGCTGACCACAGAAAGGCCGAGACACCAATAGCTCCAATGACACCTGAAAACAAATGTAGAAGACTAATGTTTATTACATAGATCTCCCTCTGTGTGAATATAACGCACTATAACTTAGTGTTACATGACGTAGTGTTAAAATCTCACCCTAGGAAACAGGACAACCTTCAAGATCCTGATACTTAATTAAAACACAAAACAGCAGCACTTCATTTCCTGATGACCTGTGTCACCATTTAAGAGGGAATATATATTTTTTTTTTTTACAGCCAACTACCAATGTTTTCCATTTGTTCTGATGTAAAAGGATATAATCCACTGAAACTAAATTAAACTAAGATAATACACTGGTGATCATAGTGTTTAAAGGACAAAACACTGACATTTGTGGGTGTAGCATCTCAAAAGTGATTCACAAGGCATCAAAGCCTTCCGTTTGGAGTGTAACTCACGCTTCACTCTACACCTCTATCCCAACAAGAACTGGGACCTCCAGTCCTAGGAAAAAAGTAAGGGTGAATTGTGGATCCACACTTTATTTTAGTAAAGTTGTTTTTCTGGTATTTACCTGAGAGTGCAGGTAGGACTGGATTTTGTTCATGACGTGATGGAGTTTGTCAAGGCCTCGTGATGGAAGCTGACAGTAAACACTGCCGTCTGAACACACATTTGTCACACACACTTGAGCATATGAGCTGTTTGCCTGCAGACAGGGACAAAGATCATCTCTTACCTTCTGTTTCACATACCCACCCACCCACTCCCACACACAGAGGACTCTGAGCTCTGACCTGCAGGGGGTTCTCCATGCTTCTGTCTTGAAGAGCTCGAAGGCAGGAGGAGTTGATGTTGACATCTATCTGCTGAGACGTGTCGTATAATACCATGAGGGGCACGGCCTCTCTCTCCACCAGCTCAGCCAACAGTGTTCGCCCACAGGCCAAAGACTCCAGGGTCTTCAAGACCTCTGGGTCCTCACTGAACGGCTCCAGACCTAACACACACACAGACAGTTTTCTGTAAAGAGGGAGTTGTGGTGGCAGAACTGTATTTCCGGTGTAATTGACCTTAGTAAAGATTTTATATACAGGTTTTAAATTTCCCCTTCGGTCAGAATTTTCCATATACCGCCATACCATAGCATAGCTGATAAAACAACTTACTGTTTACTGGGTGCTGTTTATTTTTACTCTGCTGTCTGTTTTTATTCTTGCTTGGTGTTTGTTAACAATAAACAGCCTGATTAACGATAATGTCCAGTAGCGGTGGGTGATATGGCCCTAAAATAATATGAAAGTTCAGGATATTTTGACGATAAAGGATATCGAAAAACACTGAAAAAAAAATTTCCTTTCAAGAACACACTATTGCATCAAAATGAATGTTATTGTAATAGTAATTTATATTAAATTAATAAAATATTTCATGTTTAAATTATATTTAATTACATTTTATTTTAGTATAAATCTAACCATTTCAAACATTCAGAAGAAAAAATGTGTAAATATTTGCTTATTTAGTAAACAACTGTAACTTACCAAGATTCAGAATCTGTATAAAAAAAATTTAGATATTGTATATTTATTTTCTATCCAAACCACCTCCACACAACTGAAGTCACTCCTCTTTGGGAGCAAATTATTGAATTCAGAAGTGAATGCACACCATATTACGTGTAACTGCAATGGTGCATTACATAAACAAGTGAGAATGATACACAAAAAAAAAAAAAAGTTTGCAATATTATTACACGCATGAGAAACTTGAGACTTGACTTGGAATTGCCCCTCAAGGACTTGAGACTTGAAAAAAATGACTTGTGAACATTTCTGCTGCTATCCCAAAATTATACCAACACCACCAAAGCAACCTAGAAATGGAGCTACATACAGTTGCCCATTTTTCAACAACAGACCTGTGGTCAACTCGCACAATGGAGCCATACCTCAGTATAAGGATACACTTCATCAGATGTATTTGTAGAGGTCATGCTATTAACATTCGTAATGTTTCCTGCATATTTATCCAGATGTTTACATCAAAGGATATTAATACAGTCAGTTTAAATGTGAATTGTTTATTTTTCTAATGGAAAAACAGAGATATATAGAATGATTGAGACATATCTCTTTGAACACATGAACACTTATTTTACATCTGTTTATATTGTTTATAGAAGATCTTAAAATATTTAGCTTTGAAAAGGAAGCCATGTTAAAATTGTAGACATACAGGGGTTGGACAATGAAACTGAAATAATTTATTAGTATGGTGTAGGGCCTCCTTTTGTGGCCAATACAGCGTCAATTCGTCTTGGGAATGACATATACAAGTCCTGCACAGTGGTCAGAGGGATTTTAAGCCATTCTTCTTGCAGGGTAGTGTCCAGGTCACTATGTGATGCTGGTGGAGGAAAACGTTTCCTGACTCGCTCCTCCAAAACACCCCAAAGTGTCTCAATAATATTTAGATCTGGTGACTGTGCAGGCCATGGGAGATATTCAACTTCACTTTCATGTTCATCAAATCAATCTTTCACCAGTCTTGCTGTGTGTATTGGTGTATTGTTGTCCTGATACACAGCACCACCTTCAGGATACAATGTTTCAACCATTGGATGCACATGGTCCTCCAGAATGGTTCGGTAGCCCTTGGCAGGGACGCGCACATCTAGCACAAGTATTGGGCCAAGGGAATACCATGATATGGCAGCCCAAACCATCACTGATCCACCCCCATGCTTCACTCTGGGCATGCAACAGTCTGGGTGATACGCTTCTTTGGGGCTTCTCCACACCGTAACTCTCCCGGATGTGGGGGAAAACAGTAAAGGTGGACTCGTTAGAGAACAATACATGTTTCACATTGTCCACAGCCCAAGATTTGTGCTCCTTGCACCTTTGAAACCGATGTTCGGCATTGGCATGAGTGACCAAAGGCTTGGCTGTAGCAGCCCAGCCATGTATACTGACCCTGTGGAGCTCCCGACGGACAGTTCTGGTGGAAACAGGAGAGTTGAGGTGCACATTTTAATCTGCCGTGATTTGGCAGCCGTGGTTTTGTTTTTTGGATATAATCCGGGTTAGCACCCGAACATCCCTTTCAGACAGCTTCCTCTTGCGTCCACAGTTAATCCTGTTGGATGTGTTTCGTCCTTCTTGGTAGTATGCTGACATTACCCTGGATACCGTGGCTCTTGATACATCACAAAGACTTGCTGTCTTGGTCACAGATGTGCCAGCAAGACGTGCACCAACCATTTGTCCTCTTTTGAACTCTGGTATGTCACCCATAATGTTGTGTGCATTGCAATATTTTGAGGAAAACTGTGCTCTTACTCTCTGCTAATTGAACCTTCACACCCTGCTCTTACTGGTGCAATGTGCAATTAATGAAGATTGGCCACCAGGCTGGTCCAATTTAGCCATGAAACCTCCCACACTAAAATGACAGGTGTTTCAGTTTCATTGTCCAACCCCTGTATATTTAAGTTTAATACGTTGCTGTTTGCACAATAATTGTTTACATTTTGCAACAGTTTTTCTGCAAATGCATACTGATTTATTCATATATTGTGTAATTTTGTAGGACAAATTGAACCGTCTAGTAATCAAAGCCTTCATTTAAAGCCTTAATTTTTTATATTCTATGTACTACTGGCAGTAGAATAAGCCCCAAACCTATATAAAAGTCCAATCATGTGCCAAAAAAAACGATACACATTTTTGGTCATTCCACCTAGCACTAATCTAGAGTAAGATATTCTGAGCTATTACTGCAGCAAAAAGGGGCAAAGTCTGCATGAAAACCCTTAATATAAGAGAAAAACACAAAAGTTGTACCCGCAAGCTGGCAGTTTGTTGCCTGGAAAGGCAGTGTGAGGAACTGGTCAGTTAGCTGGAGGATTTTCTCTCTGACCACCACCTCTGAAAAACCATGATCCATGCAGAAAACCTGGAGAAGAACAGACTTTAGGAGTTGTTCACCCCCACACACAATCATACCATATAATGTGTTAATATTATTAACACATTACATTATATATGACGGTTTGAAAAATGTGGATACTGTCCATCCTTACTCCTCACCTTGACGCCCCCCACAGTGACCTGGTGAACTTGAGCTCGGAGCACATCCTCGTCGTCCATGGCAACAGCCACAAGCTGACCAATCATAGGGGTGGAGAGAGAGAGACCTGCACCCACACCACGGTAAAACTCCAGCATGGCCTGCTCCATCTTTTCCAGAGCTTTAGAGTAATTCTCCCCCACATACCTCAAGAAACACAAAATAAAGAACATAGTCACTCATTACACACAAAAAACACAGCAAAAATACAATATCAATAAAAGAGCTAATTAAAATACAAATAGCAACAGTAGGTCATACACAGTTTATTCAAATGTTAAACACCTTATACACACAGACAATATTAGGCTATTTTAAAGGAAATCTAGGTAGCATTTTTACCTTAAAATTACAGCTTCCAAAACGCAATGCTAAACTGAGCTGTAATAGGTAGAATAGAGCCTCTGTCACTGCTAATATGGGCTCAAGACTGTACTGTAGGCTACATTTTAAAGGATGGTAGGAAATCACCACTTCTCCCCTTTGATTTCAGAACAGTGCTGTAAAAATGAGTTACACTCTGCAACCAAGAAGAGCCCAGGAGCAAAATTACCAAAAGTGTTCCTTTAAGGTTTGAGAACAAATGTTAAATTGAGATCACAGTTTGTATTTGTAACTTAGGCTTTACCGGAATATAACGTTGTTGGTGTTGTTGGCCTCCATCACCAGCACTGAGGGGTACTCCTCTTTGGGCAGGGACAGAGGGGGCACCTCCGGATTGCCGTAGCGGGCAATGATGAGGGGACGTGGCTGTGGGCGTGGCTCAGACAGAGTAACATTAGGCAGCGCATACAGAATAGCCTTTTCACGATTATCAGGCATCGGATATTCCACAACACAGATATCAGCCAAGAGAGAGTGGTCCTCCAGAACGTCGTCTGGAAAATCACACCTGAGGACACAGGGACAGGGACATCACATTAATAAACAATATTAAAGAAAGTGGTTATATATTTATTATATATTTTTTTCCTCAAGAAAAAAAGTCCATCACTATTCTGCTGTCTCATAGCCACCCACTTTGGCTTACATCATGCTGACTGATGGAGGTGAGAGTGAGTGTGTTCATGTGGTGCTTTTTCACTGCATGCCATCTACTCCACGGAACACGACTCTCTGTATAGTCTCTGACCGGTTTTCCACTACCACGCCTTGGCTCACAGGCTTTGGAAACCACAACAGCAGTGGCAGTAATTTCAAGCGTTTTTTACTCATGTATTTGCTTGTTGTTGTATGGGACTGAACACAGCTCCATCATCAGTTCAGACAGATCAGTAAAGTTTTTTTCCTTTATTGTTACAGCTTCCAGCTCTTGAAGTATTTCTTCGACCACCAATCCAAGGGGTGTTTGAACCTCTTCAAAAGACCATGGTGTATATTTTTGGGAGCTGCTGTCATGAGTCAAATAAAAACTTTTATAGATGGTGATTTGTGCTGGATGTCTGCATTGCGTGGTGTACAGTGATGACTCTCTCTGGCAAATCAGCACTGTGCAAGGTTTACATGTCACGGTATAGTCATTACTGGGCTCGCTTGGAACCACAAGATAGCAGGTACTAAAACAGAACCTGTCTCCAGGGACCAGGACCAAATCTACCCAATTGAAAACAAGAAAAGCAGAGTAGAGTCAAATAGGGACCCTGCAGTGTATAAGCACCACTGGACTCCTGGCCTTAAACAGCTGGGACTGGTTTGTGCTTTGTGGCAGAAATACCACCTGCAGTGCCAGCGTGATGCCCAACAGACACCAGAAAACGCTGTGTGGTTTGAGCAGAGCTCTGAATCAGAGACTCTGAAGGTCGTATAGCATCCAACGGAAACCCCAGCCCCTCAACTTGAGTGGGCGTCCATACCTGAAGGCCTCCTGAAAGAGGCGAGGCAGAGCCTGGGCCCAAAGGCCTTGACTGTATTTATCCAGGAGCTCTCTCACTTTCTGCTTCACCTCCGGAAGAGGAGGAGTGGAGCGAGGACCGGAAGGAGGGGTCGAGGGAGGAGTGAGCAGAGATTGGCTCAGAGTGTTACAGCAAAAGACTGACGTGGATGTTTCTGATAAAGAAGGAGAGAAATACAGGTACACACAGTAAGAGATATCTAAAGAAAAATCTGTACAGACAATAATCCAATATTAGTGGCCAACTACCTCCAGAGCCAGGCAGTCTTGGGCTGAGTGGACTTAAGGGTTTGAGGTCCGGAGAGGTGGGGGACTGTGGGACTGAGGGTCTAAGGGTGGAGGACCTGGGCGTGCTGGGGGACACTGAAGGTTTCTGAGGGGCAGGAGACATTGAAGGTTTCTGAGGGGCAGGAGACATTGAAGGTTTCTGAGGGGCAGGAGACATTGAAGGTTTCTGAGGGGCAGGAGACATTGAAGGTTTCTGAGGGGCAGGAGACATTTTGGCGGGTTTAGCGGGATACACCAGACGCCCTGCGATGTTATTACAGCTCGGATTCTCCACCTGGAAAAGAAGAAAGGACAATGTTACAGCAACTGGCCTGGGCCAAGCAGATGTGCGTCCAGTTCCTCAGCTCTGTGTGTGCTCACGGAGCATATGTGTCTCCAGTTCTCAAGCTGTGCATGTGCGCTTGAGGGCAGCTCCTGGTGGAACATATCTTTGTAGAGCTGAGGGAGTTTGGAGAGCCACACACCGCTGCTGTATTTCTGCAGCAGTTTTTTCACTCTGCTCTGAATCATCAGCTCACTGGCATCATCTACAGGCCTCTGTTGAACTGCAGAAACATAAACAGACTGTCCACTTAACAGCACTGAATACAGAGGCTGTATGAAAATCACCTAATTGTTGTGTATGTGTGTATGAACCTTACCTAGGGTCTGATTACTCTTGCCCATGATAGTGGTCGTGTCCTTTTGAAATTGACTGGTTAAAGCAGAGGTCTTCTCTGATCTAAGACTAGAGACAAAGAGAGACGCAGCTGCAAATGAGCCCAAGTTAATCAGTTTTGGTGTTCATAACAAACATGGGAGGTCAGGTACTGATGTTGGATGCTCAATTCTACTACTAGGCAGACTGACATCAAATCTTCACAGACATTTTCTTTGTTTGCAATATTATGTTTAAAAGTCTAGGGCTGTCACGATCATGAAATTTTAACTGACAATTTTTTACACCCCCTGTATTATGGTAAAGAACATCATTTTATTGAACCTATTATTCATAAAGATATGTAAAAATATTTGCCCCTTCTCCTGTTTTTTAATTAAAATTGTATGTTTGAAAACAATATTTGTAAATTCTAAATATAAGCAAAAAAATCTCATTAACGGTACTATGGCTTAAACATCTGTTATTTACTGGCTTGAAATGTTCTGGGCAAGGAATACGAAGGCTCCGTTCACACAGCAGGTAAAGATTCATGTGGTTATGTGAACAGCAAAAATCGAATCTGACTTTTTCCACATAAGATTTGGGCCACTTTCATATGATCCATGTCCATCTGTGGAAATTCCACTCTGTCTGAAAGGCCAGGTCGGAATTCATGTGACTTTTACGCCATTCCAGCACTGAGAATAATCTCCGGACTACGGTCCAAAGCTTTATCCCCCTTGTTATAAAGCTTTATTTGTTATACTTTTACCTGTTATGTGAACGTAACCTAACATACTTGCTTGAGAGCCTTGGAATAGCCACATGCCGGGAAAAATCTGTTGATGCCGTTGTGTTCCCAAGTTCAGCGTATGTACTAGAAAAACTCCCTTGTTCTCTGCATGTTTACATTAATGTGTGGATATGGAGCCCACCAATCCATACATTGTGAAACTAAACCACCCACTCGGTCTATGTCAGAAAACATGGGATAAAACGAGCCATCCTGATTAGGTATTGCTCTACCCCCTCATCTGATTCCACCCAATTACAGCACTGGACCTGTGTTTATGTGAGAGCACTAAGATGAGGTTAAACTCAACAAAACACACAAGAGTGTGGAGAAATAAGAGCACTGAGTAAAAACTGGGAAAATGAGAACAAAAAGAAAGACATCTAAGTGAAAATTATTAAAAACCAGAGCTGCTGCTCCTCACTAAAATGTGGTCGGATCGGGATGAATAGTGAGTTCATCATTGCTTAAAGGAACAGGTGCCGAGTGGATGTTCTGAACAGGGCTGTTTAGACATTTTCCAGTTCTGAGTTGCAAATTTAAAACTTATAAAAGCATAGAAAACTTGATAGTTAAATACACAGTCGACAATGATTATAATTCACTATGCAAAGTTCCTTTGCCAATATCAATAAAAACATTAAGGAGCCTCTAAGAGTCAGTGAGTGAGGGAAGATGATCAGAATATGAAGTAAAACGTGGCTCAATGCGGTCACTTACCCACATGACCTCATGCTCTGGAGGGCGTGGCGTTGTGCCACCTGTTGGTTGGTTGTGTAAACCTGACTCTGTTCGCCTTGGTAACCACATCGTAAGTCCCGGGACTGGGGGGCTGAACTGCGTGTGGGGTAGGTTGTGTGACTGGGTTGCCGCAGAGATAAGCGAGGTTTAGCTTCAAAAACACAAGAACAAACAAAAATAAATAAGCAATGCACACAACGTGTCGGTGTGTTTTATAAGATCAGTTAACCAAAACAAAACTGAATTTTTTAATGTTTTATTTTGTGAACACATTATTTAATTAACTAAATTCATAAACAGTTTGTGAATTTAAGTCTTATTTTATTTAAGATATCGTGCTCTCCAATCAAAAGCATGCATCTCCATCTTTGTCCATTTTTAGTTTACTACATAATTTGAACATAGCATCTGTTTTTCACAAGTTAAAAAATATTAATGAGGAGTGGACCAACAGAAATGCCCCAAATCAAACAAGCAACTTATGTAAATGAGCTCCATTCTGGCTGGCTGACAAATTTACCAGTAATCTATGCTGCATTTCAGTAAAAATACAAAAAAAATTACGTTGCTGTTTGCTGTCCACATAGCAGAGGTGTGTGTGTGTGCATGTATCTGTGTTACCACTGTGTGTAAAAAGTGAGGAGGACTTGGTCCTCATGCGGAAGTTCAGGAGCTGAGAGCGTGTTTTCTTTGCGCTCTTCTGGCGTGCGACCAGCTGAGCGATGTGGGCAGTCTCCTCACAAACAGCAGCAAAACATACAATCTACAGAAACCACAAAAAACAAACAAACAAATAGTTAATCACTCCATCCTTATCCACTTGTGTACAACAAACTCCATCTCTCTCTCTCATGGAGAGGAGCTTCTTAATGTGAATGTTGTAGACGAATTCCTCCAAAAATAAGTTTGTTTAAAGCAACACTTGGTACGATTTGGTATTTTCGTTCTGAGGGTCCCCTACAGTTGCAGGGGTATTCAATTTTACAGAACTATCCTGAAGGGGTGGTTGATTCCTACCCTCTTCCAAAGGTTACATAGCAGTTTCTGGCATGCTGAGCCCACAGTATCAACAACAAAAGGCTCTATGCTCCCTATTATAGCTCAGTTAACCATCACAACGATTTTCAAGCTGTAACTCTAGGGAAAAGTACTTACCTAGTGTTGCTTTAAAATAGTTTTAGCATCTCTTGAAATGTCTATGTTGATGTCCACTAGGTGTCAGTATAGTGACTTTCAAAATGTGTCAAAAGAATGACCAGAATGTTTAAAGTACATTTGTGTGATCACCTCTCCAGTCCATGACTTCTCAAGGCGCACTACGCTGGGGATGGAGCGGAGGAAAGCCTCCAGTTTTGAGAAGCCAAGTGCTCTGAGCGGGATCGATTCTCCTGTGAGACTGTGGTAATCACACTGAAGCTGAGACAGAGCCACACCATGTTTACTGCTCTGCAGAACAGCTCGTAGCATCTTCTTCACTAGCTCAGCATCCGCCATCCTACACAAACACATACATATTGAGCAGGTCTCTATCAGTCAATAAAAACATAATCCGTTAGTTATCGACCCTTATTGCTTAGGGATTTAGGGTGTTGCAAAGAATCCCTTAAAAGATTTCCATATGTAAGGAAAGGATTTACTGCAATAACATTTGTTATGGGAGTAAAATCCTATTGTTTACATGAAAACTGTTGTTTACATGCACTCACTGCACTAACCTGTTATTGCCTCTATTGTACAAGCTCACAAACTTAGGCAGACGAGCGAGGGTGCTTGAAACTCTGTGAACGATGTGGCACACTGTTGACTAATGGACATGAATTACCTCGTCTATTACTGACTGGAAGCAGAAAATCAGAGCAGCAGGAAGAGCACAACTGTGCATAAATCATGTATTGACTGCTGATCAAATCTATAATTTGAAATCAACTGCTCATCATTAAGTGTATCCAGTGAGTTCTCCTAGTCGGAACACTCTCCTCGGGATACATTCCCGAGGGGGGGGACAACAAATTACAAATTGACCAAATTGCAGCTTTGCTAAAGTTACAGTGTAATGTCTGGTTGAAGGCAGGAAACATTTGGTGCTGAGAAGAGCAAATTCACTAACCTCGTTTTGCCGCAAAACCTAAGAAGAAAGCTGAGCTAATGACTAACAAACCCTGATTGTAGAGTCCAAAAAATATAAAGGATATGAACCGACGGGCTAACCATTTTTCATTTGTTCACTAAAAAAATCGTCTTTAAGCTGGAAGAAGTAACATTACAGTAGACGAGATAATTTTAAACTTTCGTTTAGGTCAACAGCTACATAGAAAAACAAAGAATACGCTAACTGCTCATTTTTTATATTAAGATAAAGTTTAAAAATCTAAAGGAAAAACACGTTAGTCGCCTCTAAGTTAATTGGAATTATCTGTTCCACCTTATCTATATGTCGCAGTTATATGGAAAAGCGGGTCCATTTAAGGTGGAATGAAAAGTTGGATAAATAAAAGAGCAAATGTTAGCTTTATAAAATGAGCTGAATTTTAAAATATTGTAAGGAAATGAATACCAATACATTTAAATCTTTAAAACATACATGTATGAACGTATATTCAAGTTCATTGTGTTTTAAATGTTCAGAAAACTTTAAGACCTTAAAGATCAACCCAAGCTTTAAACTGTGAAAAAAACATTTGAAACCTCACACGAGAGTGTATAAATGTGTTAAAAAGTTTTTTTAAATCTCACCTTAATCTGTGTCAGTGTTTAATTGCGACAGAGGAACTACGCTCTCCCTGGAGTTCACTAACGGCTCAAAAGGCCCTGCATCATCTGTGAACATTAGAGTTTTATTAACGGAAAAAACCGCCAGCGACGCGGGAAAAAGGAAACAGCAAACAGCGTGATAAAATACGCTAGAATACGTATAGCAGTAAAATAATAAAATAATGCTTAAACATGTAAGTAATTTTTTGTGTATTTTTTTCTGTTATAGTATCGAAAATTAGAATTTTATAGATTATTTTTTATGTGAGGTTAATAAAACAAGTCAACCAAAATATTACTTAAAAAACAAAAGACTATTAAATTTTTTAAAAAGCAAACCCCTGTAAAAAATAAAAATAAAAAAAATAACTAAGAAAACGATATTCCAATTTATATCTGTGAAGAATATACAGAGAACACAGACATGGTAGGAAAAAAAAATATATATATATATATTTAAATGTTATTTTGCTGTGCAGTCTCTCACTCACTTGCTCATGTTCTTGATTTCTTTTTGATTTGTCTCCTTGGTGTCTTTCCCTCGTTTTTCTTCTTCTTTTTCTCCTCCTCCTCTCCATCTTTTTCTGTCTCACACACACATACAAACACTGAAAACAGACACTTTTATATTTTATATATGTTTTATTAGAAATCATGCGCTGATATTTACTGACAAAGGAACTTTACTAAGGCACATGCACACAGAAAGAGAGAGAGAGAGTCTCAAAACAACCCCAATACAATGTGGACGACAGAAAGTTGCATATAATGTTCCAATAACTCAGGGGTTCTCAACATTTTCCATTATTATTACTATTATTATTATTTTTGTAGTTGTTATTTGTTATTAGTATTATTACTTATGGGTCTCTAGAAACCACTCCAATAAATTTGCTGGGTAGTCGATAAATGAACTAGTTTTTTCTCCATTGACTGAATCTCTCACACTGGGTTGGCTAGAGTTATAATTATGGAGAGAGTCTCAAAATACTTTACAAATGCGTAAATGTTAATCCATAAATTAAAAGCACAAGTCACAAATATGTTTCACAATTCACAAATGAATACATCCCAATCTGAGTCTCATGGTCTGCAATTTGTACAAATACATTACATATATCTGTAAAGTCAAAGTTTCTTATGGAGGTATGTTTACTGCAAACCCCCAGAGCATTTGACAATGAAATCTGTAATTGTAGAACAAAAAAACGTGTATCAATAAATTTGAATTCACAGAGAAAATCTCTTCAGCAGTTGCAAACCTGCAGATTTTTTGCTCTCCCACAAATACAACAGTTACACCTTTACGAATTCTTCACTGCAGGTGCACAAATCTAATTCCACTTACACACACACACACACACACACACCAGAGATTGGAGAACACTTCTGACCAATCAGAGGACTCGTTAGGAACGCGTTGTGATGGGAAAAATGCAGATTAACACTAATGAGTAATGGTTAATGATAACTAATGATTTATATTAATGATACAATATAGTCAGGGAGTAGTGGTATTGATTAATCTTGATTAATTCTTACTAAATTAAGTGTGCAGCTTAGTGTGCTTGTGACCTGAAAGGACTTGTTACATTGTGTTGTGTTACTGTGACCCAGGAGATAGCGGAGACTGTGGGAAAGTGCTGAAAAGAGCAATTCTGAGAGTAGTAGGGGAGACTAAATAGAGTGGAGGAAGGGAGTCAACAAACTGAAAGACAGCCCTCACCTGAAACCATTTCTCCTGACAGTAATAAACTAGGATCCACCAATAAGGGAATGTTTGGGTTGATGTAATAACACATGATGGTGTACGTGACTGGTGCCATATATATATACTGCATGATTTTGTTCAATATATGAGAGATAAGAGAGAATCCTTGACTGCGTGTCTTTATTCCCCTGGTCTCCCCAAAGAATGCTTTGAGCATCAATCTTCCTTCCTGGTGATATTTACAGATTAATTTTAGTTTTGCCATAACACGTGTCAAATGCTATTGGCTGTGGTCTTCGGCTGTTGGTTTTTCGTGACGTGTATTTGTTCATTTCCTCTCGCGGGATTTTGAATTTTGAGACTTTCCTTTCCCATTTCACCCGATACAAATGCAGCCTGATCCACAAATGTGGCCAGCAGGAGAACAAGCCACCGCCAGGTTTTAGGACGTGTGGGGCCAACCTAAACGGAGACGCATTTGCGCAACATTTAATGTGGAAGCTCGAACAAAAAAGCCACCCAAACAAGGGTTATAGCTTATCACAGATAGTTATCACATAGTTAGGAGTGGGTGGTCACAGTGGAAGGCTTTTGAATGTGCCCTAAATTTAAAGTTAAATTAAACCCAAAAAAAAAGGTTGTCAAATAGAATACTTTATATCATCCCGTGTTTGGACACTAAAAGCCGTGTACTGGACTGATACGGAACACAACGCCAGGGTTCCTAAACAGAAAATGTGCTTCTCATTGGTCGTCACTTTTATTTAGCCAATCAGCAGACAGACTTTGCTGTCTAGCATTTACTGCGGCAGCCAATGGAATCACAGTCCCGCCTACAGGGGGCTGTTTCGCTGCGTAAAAACATAAAAAAAATAAGCACGCTGTGTAGAGGATTACACCTGTCAGTGACACTAGCTGCTTATTTGTATTTATTTGATTAATTTAGCCAATTGCATAGGTGTATGTTTATAACAAATTTCTTCAAAGGTACTATAAACAGATACAAGATGAAGGTGACATATGAAAGCTGGAACTGTCCTTTTTCCGTCGGAGTAGTGTAATTAATGTGAATATTAATTACAAACATACATTGCATGGATTGTGTTATGGATATGAGAAATAGTGTAACTATGTGTCCTTTTTCAAAAATCGGGGTCACAAATCCCCGAAGATGATGTCATATTATCACACAATGCCAATTACCTTGAATGAGGTGTCAAATTAAATCTTAGGGTGCCCTCTTGTGGAAGATATTAGGTATTGCCTGATCTCATTTTCCTCGGTTGAGGTCAAATTCTGTCCACAAAAGCCCCGTTAGGTTTTATTATATGGTAATTGATAAATAAAGACAATATAAGGTCAATTGGATTGTGCTGAATAATTTGCTTGAGAATGAGATGTGATTTTGGAGCCCAAACAGGAGCCCACTGTCCCACCTCCAGCTGAATGTGCCGTGCCAAACTCGCTCAGTTAAAAACGAAATGTGTCCTGTCAGATTCACTCAGTGGAACAACAGTGGTCCGCCGTCTCATTGCTATCAGGGGACTGCTCCTTTAATAATGTGTTCAATGTGTTTTCTTTTATTAAAAGAACCCCCACTAGGGGGCTCCAGTGTTGAGAAACCCTGCACTAGTTGGCGCTGTGGACCAGTCCTTCGTCCAGAACACTGAGCGTCATGGACTGTAGCTGTTCCATAGTCTACGCTGCTGCCAGCTTATTCGCCATCTTCTTTCAGATATTCTGTTCCACTTTAAATGGTGCAGAAATTGCATTCTGTGGCCAATAGATGTAAACATATGAACATGACTTCTATACCGTGGAAATATTACACGTTTGGCTTATTTTGGTGACATTATCTCTATGAAGCAAGGCCAAAAAGCCAATATTTTAGAAACAAGCTCCAAAAAGCAACCCACGGATACAAGTATTTGTAAGTGACTTTACAGAAAATGTAAAACCAAAGTCCACTATAATATGCAGACCTGACGACTTTTACATGACGCTAAAATGGGCTATGTATGTCAGCTACATTTTTCACTAGTCAGAATAATAATTTAAGATATCTACAATCACATTCGGACTAGTCAGAACTATCATTTAAGATATCAGAAGTACAAAAGGGGAATAAGTTCAAGATATCTGTAATGTATTTGTAGATGCCTTAAAATGAATTCTGACTAGTCATAAATACAGTTTTGGATATTTTGGATGGCACGGTGGCGCAGCAGGTAGTGTCGCAGTCACACAGCTCCAGGGGCCTGTAGGTTGTGGGTTCGATTTCCGCTCCAAGTGACTGTCTGTGAGGAGTTGGTGTGTTCTCCCCGTGTCCGCGTGGGTTTCCTCCGGGTGCTCCGGTTTCCTCCCACAGTGCAAAAACACACGTTGCAGGTGGATTGGCGACTCGAAAGTGTCCGTAGGTGTGAGTGAATGTGTGTGTGTTGCCCTGTGAAGGACTGGCGTCCCCTCCAGGGTGTATTCCCGCCTTGCGCCCGATGATTCCAGGTAGGCTCTGGACCCCCCGCGACCCTAAATTGGATAAGCGGTTACAGATAATGGATGGATATCGCTAAGTTTTTACTAGTCATTACTTTCATTCAATATATCTATTTCAAATATCTACAATTTAGTTTCAGATATCTACAATTTAGTTTCAGATATTTTAAAATATATTTAAGATACCCTTAATATAGAGGGAATTTAAGATCTCTTTAAGTGGAATTATGACTATTTAGAACAAAAGGCAAGATATCTCTAATTTAATTTTTGACTAGTGACAATTGTAGATTTCTGAAATTAAAGTTTAAGATAGTCAGTAATTAATTTCAGATCTTGAATTGGAGCTTCCATTGAACTCAGTTGTAAATTTGACGTCATTTACACTAGTCAAAACGTAATTAAAGATATCACACTGTTATTTCACCTAGTCAAAATATAATTAGAGATATCTTTCTTTATAATTGTGTCTAGTCATAAATTAATTGTAAATATCTATAATGTAAATCCAGTCACAAAATTTAATATTAAAACGGTTCGCCATAGTGGCCAAGCTTGGCTGTATTTCTCGGCCGTTACACAATAGAAGGCTGTTCCATATACGGCAGAGAAATGCAGCCTACGTTCTGAGCAATTTGAAGGATGCAACAGATGTATCCTTCGTGGCCTGCAGTTACCCACAATTCTCTTCGCACATACATCGTGTTGAATTAAAGTAACAAGACATGGTGAAAAACTGATATTCAGAGTTTGTTTAGCTTGCAAAGTGTAAAACAATTAATTAAGTAAACCATTTGTTCAAAGTTCAAATTTAAAGGTTTAAAGTTGAAGTCTCAATGATTAGGTTTTAAGTATTTGATTTAATAATAAAAAAATTAAGTAGCATTTTCTTGCAGGATAATAATGAGCAAATACAACTTATAACTTACAGTCATGTTAGTGCTTCAAGGAAGATAAGACTTTGCCGGCGACGTCATGACTTCTTAGATCGTTCCATTTGTGTGATTGTGTTACTAAGGAGGGGTCTTCATAGGACAGTCCTACCTCAGCTGCAGCCTAGGCTTTGGACCACAGCTTATGTCTTTGTTCTCTCTTTAACAGGATCTAACCAATCTAGCCAATCAATCTGACTGGATCGGACATACTGATGGATGATGGATAATGTTGACAGATAATTACGTCATGGTGCAAGGCTGCAAGGCGCATTAAATAAATATATAAATAGTTAAATAATTACATCATTTAAATAATGCAATTAACATTTTTAAAAGCACATTTAAATCACAATTAAATAAATCACAAAATTATTTGTTATATTTCAAATTTTAATTATTTAATGAAACATTTCATTAATTAATTTTCCTTTTAATTCATTATTTTTTTTATTCATTTATTTATATAATATTGTCACAAAAAACTTTCCAAAACTTTCTAGTAGAGTTGGATTTCTTGTGCTAATCTTTGCATTTCTGTCCAGTCACAGTGTGTGGGGTTTTCAGTGCTGAATGATGATGACAAGGGCGTGGCCAGGAATGGATAAATCCGCCTCTGCTGCGTCTCCATGGACTTGTGCAGACTCCTGAGACTCGAGGACGTAGTCAGTCGAACAGTGGTGTCTGTATGGTCATGAGTTCTTTACAACAGAGGTCATGGCCCTGGCGAAGGTCAGAGGATCGTGAGGGACAGGATTCTGTCGTTTTCTCAGTAGAATGAGTTTGGGGTTTTTCAGCAGAGTGTAGAATAAAAGCCAGCGCACACGAACTCTGCCTCCTGCTGGAGAGTCTGAGGAGGACAGAAACATAGTGGATTAAACATATTTGACGTTTACGGGTCACAGGTTACATGATGCCAATATGTTTCAGTATTCTTCAGACTGTCCAGTCAGGGGCAGAAACATGTTGGAGTCAATGTATTATACCAATGGTTCTCAAACATAGACCAAGTACCACCCATTATCAAACCAACACCTCCAAGTACCACCTATGATTTTTACCACAGAAACATGTGCCTTGTTCTTCCTCTGTTCCAGGGGCATAAGGCAAAATCTTGCTTGAATTTTTGCATGTTTTTCTTGCTTTTTATTTACTTGAAATTTGCATGCTAACACAAAATGATCTAAAATAAATACTAAAAATTACAGAGAATACAAATAACTAGGCCTAAACTGAGTGTTTTAAACACATTTATACATTTATAAGAACATATAAAATGTATGGGCGATAAGTGTTTTGAAAGAAATATAAAATGAAAAGATCAGTTTAATCAGTGTGTTTCAGTTTAATCAGATCAGTAATCATATGTGCTTTAACAGGCTACAGGTGAAAACAGCACAGTGCTTGGGGCAGGTTCTCACATTGGCTCTCTGCGCTTGTACGTGAAGGAGGGGCGGCGGTGTGTTAAACCTTGTTTTAGGCCCGTAATGATGTGAAGTACAGCCACGTTTTCCTTCAGCCAAGTATTCAATTCTGTCTTCACATGTACAGAACTCTCTCTTAGTTTTTCTCTATTTTTGCCTCTGGATTTAGCCCTTCTTGGTCTCGGCTTGTTTTTCTTGTTTTTGCTTTGCCCTTTTTATAATAAAATTCAAATTGCTCAAGTCTTTCTCTTGAGAGAAAGCAACACACTGCGTTTCACAGTTACACCGTGTGTCTGCTCCATTATGCGCAGCGAATTATTCCGAGAATACTTTATTTATTTATTTATTTATTTATTTTACACCGTGGCCCTAAAACTCCGTCGTAGTTTTAAACGTAGTTAAAAAAAACCCGCAAAGTTCACAGTGAGAACTGGCGATTTCAAGAGAATTCTGGTTTGTAAATATAACCCAGTGACTACTTGTACAATATTTTTGTTTTGTATTTAGTTGGTTATGTAACTTAAAGAAATATAAGACTCGCTTTGCTATTGGGTTCCATAGGTATGAGTAGGCAAAATTACAGTCAATCTACATGAGAAATACAGTCAGAAAATACCTGATATGTTTCAAAGATGCTGTGTTATGCATAAATGTTTTAAAGAAAATGTTCAGCCTAAACAATCTGCAGTATAATGTTGGATTTTGCAGTCTTGATATTCTGCAGCAGTTAATTTTCTAACATGAAATTCAGTAGTTAATAAATATAAACACTTTTATACTTTTGTGTTTTTCATATTTTGAACACACTTATAAATAATTTATGAATAGTACATTTGGAAAGAGAGTCTGGCCCTTAAGAATTTATCCATACTTATCCATATGTCCTATACTGTCTTTAATATGTATCAGGTTTCATAGTGATTCCTTCAGTAAAGAGCCCTGGCATTGAGCTGTCACCACTTTCACTATCTGTACTCCCATAAACACAGCATAATATAATACACAAGTGTTCAGACCTATGCTGCTGAAGTGTGAGTAGGCATTAGCAACTGTACGTCTCTCCAGAGTCCCTCTGAGCAGCAGGTGGCAGAAGCAGACCATAACCGGATTACTATGGTAATGATCCGCCATTATCATTCCTATCCATGTACGGTAGCCTGAAGGGCAGAAGGCAGAAGTTGTAGATATTGTTAGTCAATTCATTTTAGCCTTTAAATTTCCTCATTTCTAAACCTCACATATAAGGGTGATAACATAAAAATGCAATTACACTCTTTTAAAGAGTGATGAACTTTTAGCAAAAACTTAGTAATGAAGAAAATTCAGACATCAAAATTGGACTATAAAAAGATTTAAATGTTCATTCATTTGAAAATTGGTGGGGGGGGCAGTCCTTCACAGGGCAACACACACACTCACACCTACGGACACTTTTGAGTTGCCAATCCACCTACCAACGTGTGTTTTTGCACTGTGGGAGGAAACCGGAGCACCCGGAGGAAACCCACGCGGACACAGGGAGAATACACCAACTCCTCACATACAGTCACCCGGAGCGGGAATCGAACCCACAACCTCCAGGCCCCTGGAGCTGTGTGACTGCGACACTACCTGCTGTTCTAAATCAATAAACAAATATAAATATAAAATATAAACAAAAACGAGTGTTTTTTAAACAATACAGATAACTACCCCAGAACAGACAGACCAGAGAAAACCTGAGAACAAAACAGAACGAGCAGCTTGTTACACTGCGCTGTGTATGTGTGTTTTCTCTCTCTTTCTCACTATCTCTGTAAATTTATAGGTTCTGCAATCTGTTCCAGTCCATGTTTGTTCACCCGTCTAGAGTTCATTCCAGTTTCCAGTTTGTGTATCGTCCTGAGTCCGGTCAACCATCCAGTCCATGTGTTGTGTCTGTCACCGTTTAGTCTACGTCATCTCGGCGGGAATCATAAATACGTCTCTGTGTACGCTGTTAGAAAGCTTTGTTTTGTGCTCTGTGATTTGTGTTGTGTATATTGAATTTTGTTTACCTGGTTTTGACTTTGTTACATTCCCACTTCGACTGCGAGTTTGTTTTTGCCCTTTTTGATTACTGATGTTAGATCTATCTTTTGTAAATTATTGTAAACACTGTGTATATATTTCACCAGAGTAGGGTTGGCTGCCGTTTGTTTTGGGAGTGGGTTTTGTGTGTGTTTTTGTGTATATCTAGGGAGTGAGGTATTGTCTTTTTACCTTTTTCTGGCTCTAGTTATTGTGGTAGTGAGGTTTTAATCCAAGGGATTGAGTTAGGAGTGTCGTTGAGTGTCGCTCCATAGAGTTTATTTGGTAACGCCTGAGTTTTTGGGTGTCGTTAAAGTTGCAGTTCATTCACAACGTTCAGTAAATGGAGTATTGTTTAATTTAGGTAATGACCTAGCTGATGATAAGTTGTTTACACTACCTGAAGTGGTTTCTGAACCCCTCTCTGCTGTAGAGAACTCATATTTTTCCATCCTGTGTTCTCACTCGGGCTCAAAAGAGAAAGTTTGAGGATGTAGTAGGGTTATCAGACTCCTTTTTAAGTAAAGATGACCCATTCTGTGATGCTTCTGTTCCTACTAGTGGTAATAAAGGGACAGATATTTGTGAAATTAATTACACCGATACGCGAATTACTCGTACGGAGCTCGCTACTGCTCAGAAGTCAGATCCCACAATAAAATGCTGTTTTGATTCTGCACTTGATGTTGGTCCTGATAAACCCTTTAGTCCTTATTATGTTGGAAATGATGTCTTAATAAGAAAATGGTCTCCCCCTTCTTCGTTGGATGGTTGTGCTGATGTATGTCAAATAGTTGTTCCCCAGGCCTTTAGATCACAAGTTTTGTCCCTAGCTCATGACCATCCCTGTTCTGGACATCTTGACATTCGTAAAACGTATCAGCGTGTTCTTAGGTATTTCTTTTGGCCCACAGTAAAGTTTGTCTATCTGTCACAAGCAGGGTGTAGATAATGTTGTTGCAGATGCTCTGTCTAGGTGTTAATGTTCTGTTCCTACTATGGGTTTGTATTTGTGGGAGGGGGTGTTACGCTGCGCTGTGTATGTTCTCGTTCTCTCTCTCTCTCTCTCTCTCTCTCTCTCTCTCTCTCTCTCTCTCTCTCTCTCTCTCTCGTTCTCGTTCTCTCTCTCTCTGTGTAAAATTTGTTCACCCGTCTAGAGTTCATTCCAGTTTCCAGTTTGTGTATTTCTGCATCGTCCTGAGTCTGGCCCACCATCCAGTCCATGTGTTGTGTCTGTCACCGTTTAGTCTACGTCATCTCGGCGGGAATCATAAATACGTCTCTGTGTACGCTGTTAGAAAGCTTTGTTTTGTGCTCTGTGATTTGTGTTGTGTATATTGAATTTTGTTTACCTGGTTTTGACTTTGTTACATTCCCACTTCGACTACGAGTTTGTTTTTGCCCTTTTTGATTACTGATGTTAGATCTATTGTTTGTAAAGTATTGTAAACACTGTATATATATTTCACCAGAGTAGGGTTGGCTGCCGTTTGTTTTGGGAGTGGGTTTTGTGTGTGTTTTTGTGTATAGACAGGGAGTAAGGTAAGGTATTGTCTTTTGTTTCCTTTTGTTTTCATTTAGGTAAGTTAGAGTTTGTGGGTCAGTTAGGAGGGGTGTTTGTTTGTTGTTTTTGTCGGCATAAGGCCATCCTGAAGTTCACTGGTGTTTGATTTCATTGTAAATATCACATCTACAATATATATATTCTATTCATTATCCATTCTGTGTTTCTGTTTGTGTCCTTTTGTTTCACCATTTACATCTGTTACAGTTATTCCCTTCAAATATATTAATTCCAACACACACATCATTCTGTTACGGCTCAACCCTAGACTGGGTCGTAACAAGCTAAAATACTGGAAATGTCTATTCTTATGTAAAAAAAACACACCAGTAAACACAATGGGCAACATTGAGGTCAGAAACATGATATGAATCATACAAATAATCAGTAATATAATTATTGTGACAGGCCTACATAGAAACTGCAAAGAAAGGCTGTTTAAAATGACTGAAAGGGACATTCTAATGATTTGTCCATGTCTTCAAACTAAGATGGTTGAGACATAAAGATACTAAGAGTGGGTTTGGCTTGGTCTAAATGGCTCAAAGTTTCGCTGAATGGAACCAGACGTCTGAAGTACATATTGGGCACTTTATAACAAACTAGTCCCCAGAAAAATTACTCCATGTAGCCTTAACTTTACCTGGGTCCATGGACTCATAACCCCGTTGCATGATGGTCCTGTCAATGCGAGGCACAAGCCACGTACCCACAATGCAACTGTTCAGCAGCCTCAAGACACAGTTGCTTAGCCCCATGATGACGTTATAGAAGAAGAAGAAGTAGTTAAAGTTGTGGAAGGCTTTCCTGGGGAATAGAGAAATGCAGCATGTGTTATATCTACAGAAATCTGCCTGGTCTTCTATACTCAGATACAAGACATTATGGAGAGATATTATTATTAAAAATCACTGGTTAAGTTCATGTTATCATTAATGTGTGAATCTGGAGCCCACCAGCCCACACTGTGTGAAACACATCCTCTTCTATGTGCTGTCTAAGTCAGAAAACATGGGATAAAACGAGCCGTTCTGCCTCATTTCTGGCGTCAAGTTCAGACACTTAAGAACTACTCATCCCCTCATCTGAGTCTGACCTATCACAGCGGGTCAGGGTGAAAAGCGAGCAGCTCATTATCATGTGAAGGAAGAGGCTCTGAAAGCGCCAGGGCTGTTTAGACAGGGTAAGAAAAGTGTTCTGTTATTTGGTCCTTCTGGTATATTTACCAGAGCAGGTTATGGACATTCCCAGCATTAAGACACTGAACTGTGTTATAATATACAAGGATGAAACATGTCCCCTTTAACTGATTGCAATTATGTCTTTATCCCTTACATATGCCAATAAGCTCTATTCTGATTTGTTGCCCAACAGCATGCCTCATGTCTGGGGTGTATCGCTCTTTATAACTTCAGTATGAAGTGCTGTAGTCTAAAAGACATATCAGATGTGTGACAGTGAATTCAAAACCAGCTAAATTTCCATATATGGGCAGTGCGGACTTTCATATACTACATCAAACTCTGCACATGTTCCTTTTTGTGAGCCCTTTACTTCGTACCTGTTGTTGAGCGCGAGAGGTTTCTCCTTGTCCTCAGGCGTCAATTTGTCCTGGAGGAAGAAGATCTGAACCAACAGGACCTGCAGGACCACCAGAGCGATGACAATGAAGACAGTGAGCCTGAGGAGGATCAGTAGAACTGAGGTTTGTGGGGACAGGTAAACTGCGAAGAGTTCAGAGTGCTGTTTAAAGTGAACTCACAGTAAGACGGAGAGGTGTGAAAACCAAGGAAGGAAGCCTCCTTTTTGAATGGGAAGCACCACCAAATACATAAACAGCAACGCAAACACAAACTGGACGAAGTGAACGATCAGATAACCTGCAGAGAAGAACACATGCCCAGTAGCTCTGGAACTAATCAGAACTAATCAGTCAGTGCTCATGGCTGAACGCCATCAGATCCTCACAGATATGTTTTAACACCTAGTATAAACAGAGCTCTGTTCAACTGCTCTAATTTAAGGTTCACTCACCCCACAGCGTGAAGGCAATCTGCCAGCCTGAGTACCGAGTGATAGCAGCCTAAAGGAGATGGATTATTAGTCATTAATAATCTAACAGTAATCTAAAATGAAAAAGAATATGTGTAATTCATATAGATTTCCCCAACTCCATTTTGTCCACATTGTTTCCATGGTGAACAAACATGCACACAAACTCACCACACTGACAGCAGGACTGGGTTTATGGAATTTCTGAGGTAAGAAGCTCTTATCTCCTGCCCAGAGTCTTTTGATGTGCTTCCTGTCAATTGAAAAGCAATCAATCAGTTAATCAATCTTGTGTTATATAATTCAATCCAGTCAGAATTTCTGAGAGACAAGTAGGAGATTAATGTGAGCTTTTTTGTTGCATCAGTTCAACACTAAACACTGATTCGATTCCATCAGTTCAACATGCTCCTCTGAGAACACCAACCACTGATTCTGTTCATCAGCTCAAAATGCTCGGAGGAGAACACTTACCGCTGAATCTGCCTGATTGTTGTCTGGTTTAGTTGATAAAATGATGAAATGATATGATTAGATATGTGTGGTATGTGATATTTCTGTACCTGTAACACGCCAACACATGGAAAGTGTATGTTACTGATGTCAGGCTAGCAAACATAGTTGTGATAAACCAGGCTTCTACAAACAAACAAAAGCAAACAAATAAACACAATTAGAGTTGCAGTTCATAGTTGGACTCTATGTCCACGTTCCATAGTACTACACAACCTAGCCAAGTTAGATCTATCTAGCTAGATAGATAGATAGAGAGTCAGTATCTCACTCCACGCCACATGTCCAAACTCATCCACGTAGGGCAGTAAGGCCACGAACAGATTATTCGTGCCATTGATGGAGTGTGCCAGCTCATCCAAAGAATACGTTAGCTCCACCAGCATCGAGAAAACATACCCACTCACACTGTAGTCCCCCAGAGTCATCTACAAACACATACACACACACACACGTATAAATAAATACACACATAGCAATGCAGGTAAAAAAAATAGTACAATGTCTTGGTGCAGAGTACCTTTCCTGATGTGGTGAATAGTTCCTTCGGTATTGCTATAGGTGCTTGTAGCTACTGTATTATCACGTGGCTAGTAGGTTACCTCCAGTGGTTGCTAACATTGCCGTGTAGTTAACTGTATTTTAAGTGATTGCTAGTGTCAGTCATGATCGCTTGGGTGTTGCTAAGGTAGTCCACGTGGTTGCTAGGTTACTGCCAGTGGCTGCTAGTGTGGTTGTGTAGTTCCTTCTGTATTGGAACTGAATGATAGTGTATCCCATCATTTACTAGTGTGGTGCTATTGTATTTCAGTGGTTGCTAGATGGGTCTCTTTCATAATCTCGTGCTCGAGATCCATCTATGGGACTTCGGTGTTGACCTCTGTAGAAGCAGGCTTAACAGTCAACAGCCAACAGAGGCCTCGCCCACACACGCAGGCGTATAGGACCCATTTACGCCACGTTTCCTGTTAACATTTGTTTCTCTCAGCTCGACCTTTCCTTTTCCTGGCTTTTTAAGGATCAGCTTACACCGGGCGTAATTAATCAGAGAATGAGGTTTATAAGCTGTTTTGCCCGCTAGCCACCTACACGCTCGCTAGTTTATAGCCAGCCAACCTTTATTTTCTTTAAGCTTACACGAGTTGCCCACCTGTTAGTAGATCTAGCTTTCAAACTAGTGATGGGAATTTCGGCTCTTTTGGCTCGGCTCTTCAGGCTCCTAAATGGCTCTTTGTTTTACCTCTTATTTCCACTGGTACAGAACAATATTACCTACATTTTACATGACTATATGGACAAAATATTATTGTTCAATATTAAAAATAATAAATAGTGTTGCAATGGCCAATTGTTTTATGGCTGTCTTGTAATAACTCACTGATTGCACTCACACATTCAATTGTATAAATAACTGGATTTTTATTTAAACACCTTAATAAAAAATCACTTGTAAACTCTGAAATATAGCCAATGGAACCCAAAAGGTAGGTATTACAAAATAACTTATTAAATTAAATGATCATCCATTTCTGGGTAATAGAGTAAACAAATACTCTGCAAAGTGCAAAACAGCAGCATTCAACGGTAGTGATTAAAACAACCCTTCCGCCTCTCAATGACATGGCGGTTATCGGCATGATTGTGACACTAAGTGATCTTGTCCTGTGTAATGCACACCAGGCTGTTCAAGCCTGCAGCCGCAATATGGCCCTGTCTGTTGTGGGTGAATGCGCACTATGGCTTGATCTATCAGGGCTTCCTGAGAAGAGACACATTGCTGGCGCTCCTGTCAAACCAGCACAGGCGCTCTTCGGCCCTACTTTAGCCCTCATGCAGCAACACGACGCTGAAGTTGGTTACTTTTCGCCAGTTTCTTGTTCGGATTCTCTGTTCCACCTTAAATGAAGCAACAGTTGCATTCTGTCGCTGCTAGATGGCAAAGTACGAACACACCTTCCCTAACATGGAAAAACTACACGTTTAGCTTCATTTCGTGGATATTATCTCTTTATTTTCAAAGAGTCTCAAAAATCTGAAAGGCTCACTGAAGACACAATATAACAGACTTTTAATATTCTGAAGATGAAGAAATTTTACTGTGGATTTTTTTTATAATGGCCCTATAAACAGCACTGGACGTGATAGAAATTGTGCATGTGCCTAAATTCATTGGACATTTCCTCTTTATTTTCAAAGAGTCTCAAAAATCTAACTATATATAACAGACTATTAATTTCCTGAACATGAAGACATTTTACTGTAGAATTTTTGTGTCATGGCCCTGTGAACATAGCATGTGATATGAACATAGTATATGGAAACATAAACTTTGGTTATACATTCATGTGAAAAGTTAAGACACCCCATGAAAGCCTTTGTCTTTTTAAACATTTAATCATACGGACACATGAGCTTCATTTTAACAGCAGTGAGAGATGGAGCTCATGTAACTTTGAAAATAAAGAGATAATGTCCACTGAAATTAGCCAAATGCGCAATTTCTCCACAAATTCTATAATGTCCAATGCTATGTTTATAGGTCCATTACAAAAACATTCCACAGTACAATTTCTTCATATTCAGGATATTTATAGTCTGTTATATTGTATCTTCACTGAGCCTTTTAGATTTTTGAGACACTTTGAAAATTTAGAGATAATTTCCAACGAATTAAGCCAAATAAGAAAATTCACTACATACCATACTGTTTAATGCTGTATTCACAGGGCAATTATAATATATCACATCTCACATCTCCTCTGTGATTTTACATGAATATAAGGAGGAAATAAAAGGGTGGAATTAGATTGTTAACATGCTGCATAGAGCATGTAGGATTACAATAGCAATATGAAAAAGGTCACACCATCAAAAAACTTTAGGATAATGGACACATGCTGTATATAAAAAAAATGGTGACTTCATATATAATTGGAAATATATGATAATGAAAGATGAATTTGGTGTAAGCCTGACACCTGCCTCTTCATATTAGACATGAGTTAAAAGGGAAGTAGCAAAGAAGGGGGAGATTTATGAGGGGGGAAATGGAAGGGAAACACAGCTGCTCTATACCAGATTTCAGTTTTCCTCCCATAAAAAAGCAAGAAGAGAAAAATCAGCCCCCACCCCCACCAAAACTACGCTCCCTATGTTCCAATAAGGAAATTATATAGTAAATAGAAAATGTAGTGAAAATTCACTCCCTGCACTCACCGTGCAACACTACTCAAGTATGGAAGTCATGTTCATATGTTGCCATTTATTGGCGACAGAATGCAATTACTGCACCATTTAAGGTGGAACAGAAAATCCGAATAAGCTGGCAAATAAGAAGCCAATTTCAACATTGTAGATTTCTTCTGTATTTCCCCCAGTCCCTGACGTAAATAAACTCAGCATTGGCTGGTGTTACTGTGATGTAAGCGACTTTACAGAAAAATAAGCTCAAAATTAAAATGGGCACACCTGGCAACTGTGGCAGCAGAGCAGAGCTTAAATTGTCATTCTGACTAGTCAAAGTATAATTGTTGCAAAATTCTGTTGTAGATAGACAGTATTTAATTAAAGATTGTCAGACAAAAGCTATTTAATGTTAATACGACTTGCCATAGAAACATGCAGCTCTGTCTCAGCCAAGGTGAGGCTAGATTCTCGGCACCTAAACAGGGAACGCACTTTTCATTGGTCTTTATTTATCCAATCAGCCAGAGTTATCTGTCCATCATTCATTTCTGCAGCCAATGAAGTTCTAGTCCTTCCTACAGGGGGTTGTTTTGCAGCCGCACTGAGAGCAACAGGTCAGTGCTCAAACACTGGGAACTACAGTTCTGCTCTGTGTCCTAGAGAAACTACATTACATTTCACCCTCAACACATCAATAATACAGTTTTGAATCAAAGTAATTACTTATACATTAAAATCACATTTGATATTTTCATATAGATTAACATTAATTAGAGTGTAAGACAAATATGAGTCCAAAATTAGACCAATAAGATTCTTTCACTTCAGATCTTATTGTAATTAATGAACAATTTAAAATAATAGAGTTAATTTAAACCAGCAATACAGTATTTGCAAAATACATGGACAGATTCTGCTTTGCCATTTTTCAAAAAGGCTACTGACAGGCACTGACAGTCCTTATGGCAGTTGGCTTAAATGACTGACAACAAAAATATTTTTTCTGATTTACTATATTTGAAAATGATTTGAGGAGTTGGTGTGTTCTCCCCGTGTTCGCGTGGGTTTCCTCCGGGTGCTCTGGTTTCCTCCCACAGTCCAAAAACACACGTTGCAGGTGGATTGGCGACTCAAAAGTGTCCGTAGGTGTGAGTGTGTGAGTGAATGAGTGTGTGTGTGTCTGTGTTGCCCTGTGAAGGACTGACGCCCCCTCCAGGGTGTGTTCCCGCCTTGCGCCCAATGATTCCAGGTAGGCTCTGGACCCCCCACGCCCCTGAATTGGATAAGCGATTACAGAGAATGAATGAATGAATGAATGAATGAATGAATGAAAATGATTTACAAGGCCCTTGCTTTTCTTATTTTGATTTCAGAAAGTTGGCAATCCTATGCACATGAGAAGGTGTATTGAGTTTCCTGACAGTGAGTGTCATTTCAAGACAAAAATAAAGAAAATACATTAATTAAAGGCATGTTACATTGATGCACAAGTTGAAATAGCATTTTACTAGCAGAGGAAACCTGATTATTGATAATGTAAAGTAAACCTGCTGAAAAAAAAAAACAGTTAAAATATTCATGCATTAAACACTGCAGTATTTAGAGAACTGATGATTATGTGCTTTCCTGATGTTATTTATGACTGTGTATTTTACAGATACCTCTATATAATGAGTTAATAGTTTTGTTTTTCTACTTGTAGATGTATATTCAAAATATTTTATTTTGTAAAGGCAGCAGCTACTTGTGGCTTTGCTTAACCTGTACCTCATCAAAGAAATTTGATGTTATGAGGCATTTACCCCAGGCCCCCTTAGTTAAAGCTTATACCCACTAATCACTGATCTCTAATGACGGCCCTGGGACTGTGTTTTGAAAAAGTCATTCTATTTTGTCATGTAACATTAGAATGCACAAAAGGAAAGGGCAGTGGAAGATTTATTCCTTTTTTTAGGCAAACCCAAGTAAGTGGTGTTGATAATTTGCTACCACAGGCTTGCAATGAGCAAATGAGTGTTTGATTTGTGGTTTTTGCTCAAAGACCGAAGAGACGTGGGACCACGCAGTGGTTTTATTCACCTGGCACAAACAATAAAAAGTTGCAAGTCAATGCAAGGCAGCATCAGTTGAAATGCATGGGTAATGCTTCTATGGGGAGAGAAGGAACATTAGCTATCCTCATGTGTGATTTCAACACATTGACAAAAATTGATACAGTATTGCCATACTTTAGGCCTAAATGTACATAAAATATAGAAATTCCAAAAGTTATAATTGGCCATGATTGTGATTATATTTTGGCTATGATCACTTCAGAGGGGATTTTACTTTCTCATCCCAGAACACCCACACTTTTGAAAAGCTTGATACACCCCTGCTTTTCCCTCACTTTGTCTGATCTCCCCAACCCTGGCCAGAGTGAGGGAGCAGGGACTGCCGCTCATTCTAATAGCCCCCGGATCACCCAAAGCACCATGGCTAGCAGAGATAATACCTCTCTTCTATGCCCAGCCATGGGCCATTCTGTTACGCACAGATGTCACGCGAACTGAGAAATACACCATCCTCACCCAGAACAGATAGCCGTGAAAGGTTCAACCTCCATGCACTAGGGCTCCCTCCTTGGGTTGTGGAGACTAATCAGAGTGCAAGGGCCCCACTATGGAACGTATTTGAGAAGTGGTGTGACACTTGCCAGCTTATTCCACATCAGTGCTGCGTATCTGATGTGCTTTGCTTTTTACAAGACTTAATAGATAATGGTAAATCATTCTCTGCCATTAAGGTCTATCTAGAAGCTATCTCTGCATGCCATATTGGCTTCATTAATGCAGCTGTGGGTCAGTCCCCCCTTATTCGCAAATTCATGGAGGCTCCCCATGCCCTGCCAGTGACTAAGCAGCTCATCCCTAACTGTGACCTCTCATTAGTGCTGTATACACTCTCCCAGCACCCATTTAAACCCAAAGAAAATGTCAATCTAAAACGGTTGTCTTACAAGGCAGCCCTGCTCCTAGCTATGACATCAGCCAAATGGGTCAGTGATCTTCATGCACTCTCTGTTCATCCCTCATGCACAAAATACGGAGAGTGTTTCCTTCAGGCCTAACCCAGCCTTAATGCCTATGTGTGTCTCTGCCTCCTCCTGAATGCACTTGGTTCTGTGCAAGACGTCCATGTTTACAGGGACTGGACTAAGGCTTTAAGAAAGGAGGTTCATACTACTGGCTTCTGTGTTACTAGGACCCTGGTAGCTCACTCTGTTCTGGGTGTAGGCTCTCTTTGTTTTTAAGCTTTGCTTGACATGTTTAACTTGGCTCACATTGTGTCACTGTGAGTGTTTAGGACAATCAGGTAGATATCTTCTATAGGTGGATCCATATCTTCTATAGGTGGATCTCAAACACACAATGATGAAAGAGAACATTAGGTTACCATTCTGTAACCCTGTTTCCCTGAAACACTGAGTGGAGAATGCCCTGCTTGTTGCATGAGAAGCTAATACATTCACTGGAGATATGTGGCGCGGGCGCGACTGGGTCTTATATGCCTGCAGGGGTGGACAGGGCCTCGCTTGGTATTGGACGCGCACCCCTGTCTGTCAAGCCAGACTTGATGCAATTGGATGTTTCTACAGAGGTCAGAACAATAGTCCCTCCCAGAGATGGATCCCTCCACTCAATGTTTCAGAGAACTGGGGTTGTAGAATGGTAACCTAATATTGCTGGGTTACTGCGAGTGGTTGTTAATGTTGCTGTATTGAAAATGATTGGTCTCTCATGGTTGTTAGGTGTGTTGCTCTTGTATTCCAGGTGGTTTCTAGGTTACTGCAAGTGGTTGCTAGTGATGCTGCGCAGTGACTGCAAGCATTTCATATGGTTGTTATTTTTGGCTGTGGTCTTCCCGATGGTTATTATGTTACTGCCAGTGTTGCTAAAATTGCAGTGTAGTTTATACAGTATTTTAAGTGATTGCTAGAATGTTTCATGGTTGCTAGAGGGTGTTATTGCATTCCAAGTGGTTGCTATGTTGATGACAGTCACTGCTAGTGTTGCTGTGTAGGATTTACTGTATTGAAAATGACTTAATTTTTCTCATATTAGCTAAGGAGGTACTGTGTTATTCCAGGAGGTTGTTAGGTAACGACTGCACACACTCACACTCACTCACACTCACACACAAATAAACACTGACCATATAGAGTCCGATGAGGGAGATGACAGAGGTGCCAATCATTCTGTTTGGGAATTTAAAGTAAGGATCCCAGTCGTACACTGTTCTCTGGAACCAGCTTTTCTCTGATGATCTGTGGCAGAACATGAGGGTTAGACAATATGGGTGTGTCTGTGTTTGTTTGTGTGGGTGAATGTGTATGTGTGTATGTAATTTATCAAGTGTTAGCTGTTGGTGTTTTATAAAGTGCTCTATAAATAAAGTTGAGAAGTGTACCTTTCTGGAGGTTTTCTCAGTAGTGTTTGAATATATCTGAACTGATGAGACTCAACAAGCTTTTCTTCTTCCACCTGGCACACGCACACACACACACACACACACACACACACACACACTTGTTTACAGATCACATTTAGCCCAAAAAATGTGGAAACTCCTTCTCATCCTGTTTTTCTGGAATGATTATACAATTATTAATCTGGAGTTCTTCCTGTTTTCATTTAATTTATCTCTCTCTTTAATTTTCCTCTGTGAAGATATTACACTACACTTGTCACGTCCTTGTTCTGTCATGTCTGTTTTCCCAGACATGTGCTCTTGCACATGGCTCTGTTTGTTATTGTTCATGTCTCCGCCCTAGTCCCACCTTTGTTCCTCCTCCTCATCCATGTCTCATTTGTAATACTGCCCCCTCATTATCTGTTTCAGGTGTCCCTTGTCTGTGTTGTATATTTAAGTTCCTCTGTGTGACTCCTTTGTTGGACATTCTACCTTTGTTTGGTGCTCTCTGGTCTGTCTTGTCTGTCTCTCATGCCTGCCAAGTCTAGGTTTAGTGTTTGTAAGCTCTCTCTGTTTAGATCTCTGTTTAGTTCTACCTGTCTAGGTTTGTCAGTCCAGTTCTCTCTCTCTGTCTAAGCCCCTCTGTCCAAGTCTCTCAGACTAGGTCTTTCTTGGTCTAAGTATTCTGTTTTTGTTTTGTATCTTTTGGTGTAAATAAAGTCACTGTAATAGTTAAGTCACGGTGTGTCTGCCTCCGTCAGTCCACTCAGTCCTGACAACATTCTTAAAAATAAAGCTACAAAGGATTAATTGGGTGATGTGATAGAAAAAGTTTTCCCTAAAGAACCATGTTTAAGAGATGTGTGAGTGTGAAGAACCTTTTTTAAAGGTTTAAACATCCATCAATCTTAAGGTTCTTTACCCATATAATGTATTAGCAATATGGTCCTTTGTGGAACCAAAATTTCCATCTGTGGCATTGCTCAAAGAACATTTGTAGCGCCTTTATTTTTAAGAGTGTGTTGTAACATTGCTGTGTGGATTTGAGGGCAGGCACAATCCTAGTATTCGATGGAGCTCAATATAGTTCCCCTGTGCCAGAACCCCAATGTTGGGGGTTATGCACTTCTCCAGTCGACACTTGGCACTGAGCAATGTGACTAAGGCTCAGTGCGCACAGATATGTATGTTATTAAAAACTGTTTTTTTTTTTCTCTGTTTTGGTCTCCTGTCCACACAAACAGTGGTGTAGGTCACTGAAAACAGGTTTTTGAAAACACTCTCCAAGGTTGAGCTTTTTGAAAACGTTGTCACTGTTCTCATGTGGACAAGGAAAACTGATCTTTTCTAATACGCTGATGTCACACAGCGTATCTCTCTCTGTCTGAAATTCAAACAGCTCCTTTTTCTCTCTATAGTGCATTACATCAGTCATAAAACTATAATGTACACATGCAGATAGCAGTAGATTTTAGTATATAAATTAATTTAATTAGCACATTATTTAATTAATAAATTTAGTTATGTTTTTTTTATAATTTATTATTAGTTTGTAATGAAGTTTCTTTAAGTGGTACTATAGCCCCCAACTGAACTTGAATGATGCTGCAGCCATTTTTTGTAATCCTCTGGAAAGGGATATTTTTAGAAATGGAGGGAGAAGAAACTCCATTTTTAAAAAGTGGGGCCTAGCAGTGAGTGGGTGTGTGTGTGTGTGTGAAACCTGTTCATTCTGCAGCTGTAAACGAATCCGCACATCCTTCACCACCATATAAATGAACCGACCCAAAAGAAAACCCAGGCACAGGAAACATGGCCACTGCAGAATTATCTGCTCATAATCCCCCAGAACCTGCATGCACACACAGAGGTTTTTGGTCTTTTGCACATAACTGTAAGATACGGTTAGAAGATTAATTATTATACTACATTAAAGATAATCATTTTAACCCACCTGACCCCCAGGACAGGTGATAACATCCCATAATCTCACAATCAACCTACCAAACACACACACACACAATTAAATGTATATAAAAGATAATACTGTAATTTCTTGCTGTAAGTTGGCATTCAAATTTCCATGAGTTGTAGTGTGTGTGTGTGTGTGTGTGTGTGTGTGTGTGTGTGTACCAGGCAAGTGTGTACAGTAGTCCTAAGATTCCTCCAAGTGCTTTGTGTGATGTTGACAGACAGGCAAAGAAAGGCATGTAGGCCACGCCCACTTCCAGAGCACCAATCAGATATACAATTGCTGAAAGATTATAAACACATGCAAATCGTAAGTGGGACAATCCCTCATATCTCCAAACTGGCCAAGTTACAGAAGATAAAAACTTATTTCAGGGTATAATTGAAACTAAAAGAAGTTTTATAAGGAACTTTGTTGATTTCCATTGGTCAATTCTTTGATGAATCTCTAAATGTGCTGTTACTATTAGGTACTCGTTAGTGAACCTTAGTTATATGTAAATATCAAGAAATGTATGGAAATATTTTTTTTTGTTGTTGGTGTGGACCACTCTCTTCTTGCACTGCAAAAAATCCAACAAACCCAGACCCCGAGGGACTCTTACACTCTGAAACTCAGACCTGGGGAGCCCCTTAAGCAAGGGAATAGCCCGCATCCTGCTGTATGCAAATGCCTAGACACTTTTCAAGAGACCAACATCAACTCATAATTCATCAAAATCCACTTTGAAATTATTTTTAATTTGAATTAAAGTTTAATAATTGCAAGTTATTTCAGTGGGTTTCAACATGGTGTGTGGAGGTCATCATCTGCCATTTCAGGTATCATTCCTAATTCATTCTATTCATGCTGCTTTTCATTTGCTTGGCCAGAAACGTTCCTGAGATTACCTGGAGGAGTTGTATGCGTGAACGCAAGAACCTGCCATGTTCATCTTGGACTTTACGCTAACTTTATCCTGCTAGTGCCCTTATAACATAAAGCTAGCAATTCAGGTAAAGTCTGAGTGAGTGCGTGTGTGAACGCAGCCACTAATATCCCTAGAACCCAGTTATATCTCCTGCATGCGCTGCACAGGCCTAGAGCATGCAGTTGCTAGAATGCATCTGTGTGTGCTACAACTCTGGGACATCTCCGGACCTGATATCCAGAGTTTCTCTGGAGTTTATGTGTGAAATAAGCTCAAGACTGTGTTTTTAGCTGCTGCTTGACCTCCAGTTTGTATAGTTTGTGTTGTATTTATTACAGTAAAGGAGTTGACTAGACAAGAGCTGAAGTGTCTTACAACGATATATGATGTAGAAGTCATAGAAATGTGTCTGAAATGTACCTTTAGCCCAGACTGGGACATTAAATGGTGTGTATGATTCAGAGAACAGCTGTAGGACGCTAGGAGTCACAGCACCAAATGCAAACCCATATGACCAGCGATTACTCAGACTGCCCAGAAAATCCAGCGGCCTGACAACAACAAATCAGACAATAAACACATTAAAAACTCTTGTTGTTTTGTAAACAACAACAAAAAACTCTTCTAAATTTCAGAGAATTAATCAGTACTGTCAACACTCTCAAATTCTTTGGGGCGACGTCTGCCTGCCATGTGGAGGGAAAATATTGCTGTATGACAATAAAAGCACATATATTAATGAGGTTAGGTACTGATGTCAGATGATAAGTTCTGGATAACAAACACCGCTCCAACTCATCCCAAAGGTATTGCATGACGCTGTATCACTCCAGAAAACACAGATCCACTGCTCCACAGCCCAATGCCAGAGAGATTGAAAAGTTTGCCATTGGTCATGATGAACTCTCTGAATGCTCCAGATTCTTCTTAATAGAGGTGCCTACAAACTTATGGAATGAATGAATGTTTTACTTACACCACAAATCCAAATCGTCCTCTGAGATAAGGGAAACGTTCCTCAAACAGCTGCGGCTTATCTCTCTGCTGCAAGAATGACAACGCTGCTACAATACACACCTACAGGAGGTAAAACACTGATGTTTGATGTATAATTGAAATATCCCTCTCTTCTTCACAGTGGAACATAGTTCTGTTTCTTAATGATACATCTGTGACTGGCTTTGGTCCAAACCCCACAAACTGCACAGCAGAGTTCTCCCTTGCCTAAATAGCCCTGTTCAGCATGACAGCTTTCAGTGCCTGTTCCTTTAAATAATAATAAGCCTCTAGCTGTTCACCCCAACCAGAGTGCACAGCAGTGAGGAGCAAGGAAGGAAAGCTCTGTTTTCTTTTTTTTTTTTTTTTTTGCCATTTTCGATTAGTTCTCTTTCTTCACCATTCTCTTTTTCTGTGCTTTAACTTAGTGCAATTATTTCGCTGCGCTTGTTGGGACTGTTTTGCTGCGTCTAATATCATCTTTGAGCTCTTACATAAACACATTTAGCCCATCATTTTATTGCTTATTGTATTATTTTTCTACTAATTTAATTTTGCACTGGTGTAAAGTACCATCATCCACACACAGAATATGTTTTAAATATGTTTTAGAAGTGCTAAACATGGATGGACAACAATGGAAAAAAAAGTATTGGTGTTTTAAATTACATTAAGTCATGAATCAGATCATGGGCATGGACGAGCATGGTAAAAGCATGTGCTTCTGACTTCAGCAGGACTTTATCTCTGAAGCTGAACTTTTAGGATCATGCAGTAAATTCCTGGCATATTTCTTTATTTAAGAAGATTTGTTATAGAGATGTTTGTTAGAAAGAGTTTTAGAAAGTCTAAGAATTTCCTAAACAAAAATTTAAGACGCCATACAGGCCAATTAAAAACTCACAGAAGGCACAAGGGACACGTGGAGAAACAAGTCCAAAGAGACTCCACAGTGGCTGTCCCTAAAAAGACAAAGGAAAAGATAAAATAGTTTAAGCAATATTAAAAATAATAGCTTAAATTTCCACAGTCATATTTGTTACACTGCTACACCGACATGCCCTCTTTCCAACGGCATAAATGCCTTTAAACTACACCTTCTTACCCTCTTCCATACGTTTCCCCTCCTTTCATTCCATGTTCATCTTGGCTCAAATCTTACCTCTTCTCAGAATACTTTCTTTCTCTCTCTCTCTGCATTTTTTCCCCTCAAATTGTAAAGCATACTTCTGTATATGAAAGGCCCTATATAAGTGTAACCTATTATTATATTGTTTCCTCGTCAGACATGAGTTATATCCAAATTTCCAAAAGTCCTATTTAAGAAACCTTTAATAAATTAGAAGCCAAAATATCTGCTTAACAAACAGATATTATTATATAAGTAAGAAATAATCATTTTCTTTAAAAATTTGAATATCAAAATTATGGGAAATGTATATCACTACTAACCACACATCAGTAAAACCAATACCACTTAATATTCTATGTGAAATTAATTTTAGTTGAAATTTTTAAATTTGTATTGATTTATTCAACAAAATTAACAGCCAAGCTGCTCTTCCATTGGTTATACATTAAATTAATAAGCGTTGGAGGAATTAATCAATCATGCTTTTGTAAAACTGATACAAAACAGAAAACACTTCATATAAAGACGTGGAATATCTTTTACAAGCTTTATGTAGAACAGCTGAAACGTGTTCATATTTACTGCCATTAATTCTGCATTAGCATATAATTACAGTTATCAACTCATTTCTCTGTCAGACCATGGTTCAGTGAATATCACAAAACAAATCTCAAAGCATTCAGAAAAATATCAATTATATATTTGAAATGTGTAAACATTTTTATAATAAGTAGATGGTGTCTAAGAAATAAGATGATTTAATACTGCGTTAAACAAGTCGGTGAATAAACATAAGAAAAGATTACATTTAAAAATATGTAAAAATATGTAGGTTAATTTATTTTTATATAAAACAAACATGAATTACAGGAGGCAGATATAATTAAACCGCTTAATTTCTAAATATAGGAGACTGCAAGTACATGTTTGTTCATGAAATATTTTAACATGCTTTGACAAAATATAGATATATATTTTTTAGTTTTCAGCGAGGTTAAATAAACATTACAAACTCAGGTTGGTCCCTTCACTGCAGTCAAATTTACACCAGTTTCCAGATTCCAGGTTCTTTACTCACATTGTTTTGAGACTGTAGATCAGTAATGGGTAATGCTTATTCCTAACAGGTCTGTACATGACAAGATCTAATTTCCCTCTTCCCACCGGTGTACAAACTGACCCCTCCTCCTATTTCCACATGTGGATGACCTGTTCCGTTTTAGAGTCATGCTCATGCTATTTGCACAATTCAAGAAGTGAAACTCTTATGAGGAAACCACAACAGAAAAGGAATACATTTTATATATTCAGTTAAAAACATGCATCTCAATTTTTGTTTATTTTACGTTTACTACATCATTTGAACACAGCAGCTGTTCTTCACACTGTGTGAAAATTTCATGATGAATGAACCAATATAATTGCTTGGAAATTACTTGGAATAAAATATTTACATTGACTTTCATTTAGGTTTAAGAATGGTTTGTCTTTGAAGGACTGGCGCCCCCTCCAGGGTGTATTCCTGCCTTGCGCCCAAAGATTCCAGGTAGGCTCTGGACCCACCGCGACCCTGAACTGGATAAGCGGTTACAGATAATGAATGAATGTTTTGTCTTTATCCTGTGAATTACTATTTTGGGAGATACATGTTTCCATTTTTTCTTTTTGTCTCATTTTATTTCACCTAAGGAATTTTAGAAGAATCACCATTATGTTAAACTGAGCATTACTATTTTCCTCTGGAATGTAAGTTTACACTTTACATTATTTAATTTTTTAGCAGACATTTCTGACTATTGTCTCCTTTTATTATTTTTTCAATCTTATCTCATCCAATTTATTTTTTTCACAAAAACAGCATCAAATCTAGAGATTAACAAAAGATGTGTTCATTCAGAACTGTATAATTGAATTTACTAGAGTACAGAATGTAACTATAACTTTATATAGGCTGATATTAATGGTTGTCAGATTCATTAGCCCACGGCTGTAGGCCATAGATTAGGCCCGTGTGGTTCAGGAAGCTTGTGTTCATCTATGTTAATTTTCACGTTAAAAAATATTTGTACACCAACTTTTTGCGCTCAGATTGGTGTGTAAGTGTTATCAGTTCTCCCCCAGGAACTATGAAATATGAACAGAAAGCTGCTCAAACCCCAACAATAAACATATTAACTGTAAAATAAAGGTACAAGCAGCAGTAACTCACATGGTTCAGATCAGACGATGCAGGTCAGATGACGGTTGACACCAGTCAACTGGGCTAAACTTTCTCAAAGTGTGTGTGTGTGCCTGAGAATCCAAATGCTGATAAGAATTGTTTGCAGAACTAATCTGAGCCCCTCCCCCATTCTGTAGATTATTAAACACACACCAACACACGACTGTGGGTGTTTATGGACCTGATGAAACACCAGTGTTATGGAGGTCAGAAGAAAACAATCAGTCTTTTCTGTCTCTGGCTCTGAATAGTTATTATCTAACTATTCCAAAATACTGTGTATCACAAAACATAAGCCTGGCATCTTGAAAAATTGGCTTCCTTTGCCACTAATATAAGAAAATATCTTAGAGAATATTATCTTGCTTAGCAAAGTACTTACTACCTTGAAATAACATCTTACTTTCTTAAAATATTGATATATTTTTTTATTTTTGTGATAAATATTATTTCAGCTAAAGTTTGTATAAAGTAGGGTAATCAATAATTTAAATGTGTTTTAATATGGTAGCTTCCTTACACCAAAAAAGTAAATGGAGCATAGTCCTGAGCACCAAACTAAATACCAGTAACACAGAACAAAGTGTAGAACTTTCTGTGTGTTTACACCAAGCCTAAGAATCCTTTTTACCAGCTTCTTACTTGAATTGTTCGCACCAACTTAAAAGGTGCAGCATTTACATTTTGGTAACCACTGAATTGTAACCACCACAAAATATTAATATCGGCCAGCGACAATTTCTTCCATGTTTTTAGTTGTTTTTCCATGTCAGCTCCAGCTGAAAACCAGTGACAGGTTACTAATGTGTCCATTTTAGGTTTCTGTTAAAACTAACCATTGACGTTGTAGCAGCATTAGCTGCAGAGCATACTGAAAGGTACGATGGCCTCCTGAGTTACATTATAACAATATTTATAAAGCTTACAAATATTTACAAAAACTCAGAACACAACAGCATTAAGGAGAACACAAATACATTTAAAAAACACTACATTAAAAGAATGCTGCATAAACTCAAACCACAACAGCATTCATTCATTCATTTATTCATTCATTGTCTGTAACTGCTTATCCAGTTCAGGGTCGCGGTGGGTCCAGAGCCTACCCGGAATCAATGAGCGCAAGGCAAGAACACACCCCAGTCCTTCACAGGGCGACGTATACACACACATTCACTCACACAATCACACCTTTGGACACTTTTTGAGTCACCAATCCACCTACCAACGTGCTTTGGGACTGTGGGATCCGGAGATCCGGAGAACCCTGAGGCAACCCGTGAGGAGAACACACCAATCTCCTCACACACAGTCACCCAGAGTGGGACTTGAACCCACAACCTCCAGGTCCCTGGAGCTGTGTGACAACAGCATTAAGGAGAACACAGATACCAGTGGTGGACAAAGTACACAAACCATGTACTTGAGTAAAAGTACAGATACTCAATGTAAAATATTACTCCAGTAAAAGTAGAAGTCCTTGTTGTAGATCTTTACTTCAGTAAAAGTACAAAAGTATTTACCTTCAAATGTACTTAAGTATTGAATGTAAAAGTACTATAAGGTACTATGGCTCTAATGTCCTATTATCATTTTTGTAACAAGACTCATGCTTAACACGTTGCAAGTTAACAGACTCTAGAGTCACTCTTGGTTCCCCAGTCTTTGTGCTGCCCCTCCAAACAAACAGAGGTCGCTCTCTCCTGAGTATTAAACCCAGTTAATGCTTGTGTTGAACCTGTGCAGTAGGCAACATAGCCTGACGTGTACCTCTCCAAAATGTAACTCTACACATCTAGACCACAATGACTGTGATTGGTCTGCAGTCAGACGAACAATGTTCAAAAGTCCAGAAATTTTAACTCATACTAAATGTTATTATTATATAATTTTAACTAAATATTAACAAAAAAGATATTTGAAATTCAGCCCTAGTGGTTTTGAGGTATAAGTGCAGAGTGATGCAGACGCCAACGAAAAGCATAAACTTTCAGAATGGCACAGGACACTTGCATAACAGCCTTTGACTCAAACACTAGGTGAGATTAGGGGGATATTTTTCTGCTGCTGGGGATCCCGCTAGTGCAATTAACTTTTATAGCTCTGTACTGAAATTGGTATGGAGGAGGAGGGAAGGGGTGGTTCCCTACCCACCTCCAAAATCACTCCAAAATCTGCACCTTTCATAGTGCAGTTTCTGCAGTGCTGAGAGAAGCAACGACAGAGGATCTATTCTCCCTATTACAGGTCAGTGAAGCATCACAATGATCCTGAAGCTGCAGTTTCAAGGTAAAAATTACATAGTGTTCCTTTAAGCTCTCTGTTTTTTTCCCACACAGTTGCAGAGTACGGTTTGAGTGTTTTCTGCAATTCTGAGACAACTGTTTCTTAGACAAGCTACAGTTTTTATTTCCTGATTTTTGCCTGATACTCGTTTTTGTCTTTTGGACATGTGCTCTGTTGATTTGGCCTATTTCTTCTGGTTTTGACCTCGCCTCAGGTATTGCGTTTAATAAGGTCGGTAAAGTTAGGTTTATACTGGATATTCAGCGGATATTCTGGTTTCGCCCCTCCCCCTGCTCACAAGCAACGTCCTAAAATCTCTGAAACTTCATTTTCTTAATCGTCGAGGATCAGAGAACAAACTACAGTTATTATATTTTGCCAAAATACCACATATGTCCATTTCGCGGAGTACATTTAGTGAAAATAACCGGAATGGTTGCGGTGGGCGCTCCAATGCGCTAAGGGACCGTCGGCAAAGTGCGGAACCTATTTAAAAACGTAAACCATTCACATAGATGAGCAGCGAGCTAGTGATGCTTCAAAAGACTCAACATTTAACGTACAACAAACGGGAGGTACACACCAATAGTCAACCTTAACAACCTTCTCAATTTTATTTATTTATGCATATGAATATTTAGTTTTAAGCAATGTACACATTGTAAACATATACATGTAGTGAATTTATAGCAAATAAACTGTTACTGTGAAGCATCCATATTACTTACAATTAAAAAAAAAAAAAAATTTGTGGCACCTTACCAAATTACTACTAATATTTCAGAAAATGTGTCTTTGTTCAATTTAAATGAATTTTTTTTCATAAAATTCATTGATGGTCTCAGACATCCATGTAACATACGAATCTAAAATCAGTTGTAGTCAACAGAGACACGTCTGACCAACTAACTACAGTCTTTAGTTTTTTAAAAATGTGTCTTCTTTTAAATTTTTATTAATTTCTTAAATTACAAATAGCTACTGTGAGACAATCCTATGATATATGAATCTAAAACTGGTTGTAGTCTACAGAGACATGTCTGACTAACATACTACAACCTTTAGTTTTACTTAAATATGTCATCATTAAGTTTTTAGAACATTTTTACAGTTACAAATGTCTACTGTGAGGTATCCTTATGATATATGGATCTAAAATCAGTTGTAGTCTGCAGGGATACATCTAGCCAACATACTACAACCTTTGACTAAAATACAAATAAGAAACTGGTGAATAAGTAGCCAACTTCAGCCCTGTGGTTGGATGTTGGTTCGACTGGAGACAATTGATTGCTCATCCTTGGTGTCCCGAATGTGTATCTGAATTTTTTACTTTATTTTGGCACGTGAATTTGGCCTATCAAATTTGAGCAACTTCAAAATATATTGTTTGAATTTTTTTAAGCTTGATTTATCTGAATTTATTAACCTTGAATAATAACAGTGAAAATGTGTTCTTCAAAATTCACGAGTTCTATTGAAGAGCAATTATATTCAGATGCAAAATTGCGAAGCAAACTATTCAGAGGTGGAAATCTGAAGACTTAAATTCAAAAGCAACAAAATTCAGATGCATAATTTCAGTGCAAAAAAAAAAAAAATCAGTGCTACAAATTCAAAGGTGGTAATATTTCAAAGTCTGATGAGACAGATTTGCTTCTATAGTGTTTCTCTGCCTGAAGCCAATGAAACCAAAGGCCGACTTTGTTTTAACCAACTGTTGTGTAAATTCAAGACTGTAAATAATCACGTTCAGTTCTTAGAACCGTTATTAAAAAAAAATGATTTGTACCGTTTAGTATTTGGCTGTTTTTGAGAAATCAGTAATTATTCAATCATATACAGTTTACAGATCTAGATTAGATGTCACAAATCACTCACCGAAGGTGAGAGCCAGTTGGAGATCTATTAAAAGCAAACGAGGTCAAAACCAGAAGAAATATTCCAAAAAACAACAATCAATACAGTACATGTCCAAAACACAAAAACGAGTGTAGAAATTAGTTCTTTGTCTTCTGAGTCAATGATCAGACAGTTTTGGAATAAAAGGCAAGTTTTATTCAGGAACCTAAAAGTGAAACAACAAGGCATGTTACTCGCAGGGTCCACTCACAGGGTTAGATGTAACATAATTAAAACCTGAGCACACAGATGCCACTAAACACATGCAGGTACGGTGGCCCATAGTAAACAAACAAGACGATTATTTAGTCAAGTGATCTACAATGGGTATCAGGCAAAAAGTCAGAAAATCTAAACTGTAGTCTGCTTAAGAAACAGGTGTCTCAGAATTGGAGAAATCATTCAAACTATACTCTGTCTGCAACTGTGCAGACAAAACAGAGAGCTTAAAGGAACACTATGTAATATTTTTTCCTTGAAATTACAGCTTCAAAATCATTGTGATGCTTCACTGACCTGTAATATGGAGAATAGATCCTCTGTCGTTGCTATTCTCAGCTTAGCACTGCAGAAACTGCACTATGAAACTTTTGGAAGAGGGTAGGAAACCACCCCTTCCCTCCTCCCTACCAATTTTAGTACAGTGCTGTAAAAGTTAATTGCACTAGGGCAGTGGTTCTCAAAATTTTCTATCATTCCCCACCTTAGACAAAGGGGAATTTCCGCACCACACCTGTACCATATCACCCCCCAAAAAATGGTAATAAAATACACGTGCAAGTTTACAATTTTCTAATTTACTGAAGTAACATCACCGTCTATCTCTAAATCAGTAGCCTCAAACCCACAGCTGCTAAAAACTATCTTTATGAACCAGACTTTGATGGTGAATAGGAGGCCAGTAAAACTGATGATTGGAGCAGTTTTATATTTGCCTTAACGAAGGATGAAAGAAAACCCACGGTGTCTGACTCACTGCCAAATCGCGTTACTAGGGGGTTATCCTTGTCCTTATCCGGATGACATGGCGTCCCAGTGTTCCATAAAGAACTTCAAATCGTGACTCATCTGACCACAGAACAGTCTTCCATTTTGCCACACTCCATTTTAAAAGACCCCTAGCCCAGTGCAAACATCTGAGCTTGTGGAGCTTGCTTAGAAATGGCTTCCTTTTTGCACTGTAGAGTTTCAGCTGGGAACGGCGGATGGCACGGTGGATTGTGTTCACTGACAATGCTTTCTGGAAGTATTCCTGAGCCCATTCTGTTATTTCCTTGACAGTGGCATTCCTGTTTGAGGTGCGGTGACGTTTAAGGGCCCAGAGATCATGAGCATCCAGTAGAGTTTTACGGCCTTGACCCTTACGCACAGCAATTGTTCCAGGTTCTCTGAATTTTTTGATGATGTAATGCACGGTTGATGATGATAACTTAAAAGTCTTTGCTATTTTACGCTGGGTAACACCATTCTGGTATTGCTGCACTATCTTTCTGCGCAACAATGGTGGAATTGGTGATCCTCTTGCCATCTTGGCTTCAGAGAGACACTGACACTCTGAGAAGATCTTTTTATACCCAATCATGTTGTCAATTGACCTAATTAGTATTAATTGGTCTAACAGCTGTTAATGCTACTTGTCCCAACTTTTTTGGGATTTGTTGACACTGTGAAATTATGAATCAACATATTTTTCCTTTAAAATTTTACATTTACTCAGATTAAACTTTTGTTCTATTACGAATAAAAAATTGACATTTTCCATCTCCACATCATTGCATTCAGTTTTTATTCACAATTTGTTTTGTGTCCCAACTTTTTTGGAATCCGGTTTGTATGTGTAATTGAATAAAATAATATTGACTACATGATAAAACCCATATATCGCTCATACTACACAATGGACCATGTTAATACAACCATAACGTTTAACTCTGGTGGTATATGCTTGTTAAGTGTGACGCCACGCACAACATTTTGCCATTTCTGGGTCCAATCGTGCCTTTGGTCCCATCTCATACATTCATAAAGCAGGTTTATGGTTTGAATAAAAAGCTGAAAATCTCAGTCAATTATGTAATCTTGGATCAGGGGTTCATTAAAAGGAATAAATTAAAAGTGAAAAGAAGCAAGTATGTACTTGGCAACACTCTTTGCATATTTGCAGCTCATTCTGATCTGTGTGATCTGTTGTGCGGACTGATTGTGTGCTCCTGCTCTGGGAGAGAGAGCTGCGGCTCCGTCTCTGGGAGCCGAAGTACCGCGAAGAGAGAGCCGGGTCTCCCGTTGCTCCATCTCTGGTGTTCGAGTTGTACTGTCGATTATCTAATATAAAGTACCTAAGGTTTGTGAAGACAGTAGCTAGATTTTGTGCAGGGTCGTTTTTTTTCTTCTTTTCTTCTTAATTATTCGCTAGTCACCAAATCTAGCAGCAAAATCACTAACTTGTCTATACCAAGCAGCAGTTTGGACCCGGACGTGACGTTTCACAAGGACGACGTCACAACTGAACAAGCAACGTCACAACTTAACAAGCAGATCAAACCACAGCAACCGACGGTAAAGCAAGTGTTACCAGAATCGATGTCAAATGTTAAAAACTGAGCTAATCCCCCTAAAGTAAGCAGGCGCTACCACTCGCCTCGTTTATCAGTAACTCTCAAAACCACATTATAACAATGTCCTCAAAAAAGCTTGGGTTCCACCTACACAAACTGTATTAACACTTGTACGACCGCTCATTCTCTCTCTCTCTCTCCTCCTTGCTCTCTCTGCCATATAATATCCGTAAAGGAAATACGGAACTAGATTCTTCTTGTAGCTAGGCAACCATCCACCTGTGAGCTATGTGCCGTTAAATGTTATCGCCACCTGTTTCTCGCGAGAGCCCTCCACCCTGTGATTCAGAAGTTGCTTAGTGCAGTAAATCAGGAGGAGCCGGTGTATTCTCCTTATAACAGCTCAGTGGAACATTACAATCATTTAGAAGCTGTAATTTAAAGGTAGAAATACTACACAGTGTTCCCAGTAAATAAGGAACGTCCCTGGATGTTTAAACATCAGTGGACGTCTGAAATGCGTTGAAAACAAGTCAGTTATATGAATGTTGTGGGGAACACTAATGCAAGTATGTTTTTTATTATATTGTAGAATTAGTAATAATATTTTAAAACTTATAAGCTGTGAACAGATTATTAATGAAAGCATACATGTTTTGAGTCAATACTGTCCATCCTCCAGCACACCTTGCATATATCACTCAAGCAAAAGTGTGCCACTTTTCAATGTTGCAGAGATCTGAAGGTTTCAGTAATTTTATCAGGCAAGTCAACAGATGCAACAACAGCATTGTCACCAAATGCCCAGTGCTGGTGGCAAGGGAACCAACATCATATAAGTATTATTGTATCTTTTATAATTCTGAAAATATTATATAAAATATTTATAATTTTATTATAATACCATAATACTAGATTTATATTAGTTTTTTTACTGTAAGACCATTATTAATATTCTTTTGTCTAATATGGTTTCCTTATTCTAGCTTATTTGCGCTACACTATTGTCTTAACTACTTAACACTATTGATATAATTTATTGGATTATTATAATGAAGCTTTCATCTATTGTGTTCTGCTTTGTTTTTACAATTGTCTGATTCATTCATTCATTCATTATCTGTAACCGCTTCAATTCAGGGTAATCCAATTCAGGGTCGCGGTGGGTCCAAAGCCTACCTGGAATCATTGGCGCAAGGCAGGACATTTTGGCGCCAGTCCTTCACAGGGCAACACAGACACACACACATTCACTCACACCTTTGGAGTCGCCAATCTTACCACACCTACCAACATGTGTTTTTGGACTGTGGGAGGAAACCGCAGCACCCGGAGTAAACCCACGCGGACACCAAACTCCTCACAGGCAGTCACCCGGAGCAGGAATCGAACCCACAACGTGCGTGACTGCGACACTACCTGCTACATCGCCACATTGAGACGTTGAGATGAGAGAGGACTTATTTGACCTAAATAATAATTTAACAATTATTGCATCAATGTGGCTTCTGTGCTTTCATTCATTCATGTATTCATTCATTGTCTGCTTGTCCAGTTCGTTGTGGTGGGTACAAAATATTTACATACTACCTGGAGTCACTCTGCGCAAGGTGGGAACACACCATAGACAGGGCACTAGTCCTTCACAGGGTACCACACACCCACACATTCACTCACCCACTCACACAGTGGACACTTTTGAGTAGCCAATCCACTTGCCAATGTATGTTTGGATCATGGGAGGAAACCAGGAGCACACAGAGGAAACCCATACAGACACAGTAAGAACACAACAAACTCCAGAGGGGGGCACCAATGTAAATTGATATTGATATATTGATAATTAATAGGTATGGGATTATTATTAAAGCATTTTTCTTCATGATGTATAGGCATTGACTTCAAGAATAAACTCGTTTTTCTTGACTTACAACTCTGAACCCTTCATTAAGTATGATAAAGTAAACTGTTGTCACACCAACTGAAATAGTCAACTGAAAGTCAGTATTATGTCTTAGTGTGTCATGCCAAGTCTATTTCTGTTTTTCTGTAGGGTGAACCTACAACATTATATCTGATAATTCACCTGAAAGATCAGGACTGGGAAACTGGTGTTTCCAGAGGAAGCCAGAGTGTGGTGAAAGCTGAGTTGAGGTTTGCTGTCATAGTGCAGTAGATGAGGCCTTCTTCACAAACTCCTGTATGTATCATGACTTCAAAATTGAATACCCTGCACACCTGAAAACACCATGATGATTCTCCAGAGATGCATTTTAAACATGGAGTTGCAGAGTGTGACTCGAGTGATCAACCTCCTGTACTAAAGCTTTCATGCCTCCACTGAAACAATGCACACAATTCCTGCATAGAAAGTTTACTATTGCCAAACTCAAACAACACATTGGCCTGTGCGTGGACATGTACAGTATAACCTGTGGTATATGACTGCCAGATGTGTACTGAAAACACAAGAAATAATTTTCCTTCCACTGTCATATTTTTATTAATTAAATGTATTGGGTTAAACAGTAAAAAAAAAATGTAAAATGTAATGTATATTTTAAAATGTCAGTTTTGCGCATTTCCTCTTCAAGTGGATTTTTATTAATTTAAAAATTGCTATATTTTTGATTTTGTACACTGTTGATTATGGAAGCTTATCAGTATTAAAATAAAAATGAAAATGTAATATGCAAAATGGCAATACAATTTTGAATTTAAATTTCACTTTCATACATGCAAGTTTTATATCAAAATTACAATTCAATAATTCCATTTACGTTTGCAATTTCATAGACTTCTATTGACATTTATGTTTTTTAACTGAAGCTATATTGTGCATGTTTATAACTAAATAAACAGCATAGAAAGTCATTATGAATATTTGTGTTAATAATTCTGGTACACTAGTCACCACAGGGTACAAAATGGTTTGTCACTGGGGTGGTGTATATAAAGCTAATGTTAATGATACATTTTAGCTCCTTATGGTTCCAAGTATATTAACTAGTACAAAAACATGACTACATAAAATAACACTGAAAGGTATTGTATTTTGCCTAAAAGAGGTACAGCCCCAGTGACAAGTTTTTATACACTCTGTACTTTGTTCAAATCTGTACTTCATTTTCTTAGGATGAACATTTTGTTTCATTTACATGTATAATCGAATACAGAATATAATTTTTTTTATTTTTTCATTAAATATATATATATTAAATACATTTATACATGTAATTGTATGCCATATTGAGTCACATATTTTTGGGCTAATTACAAAAATTTGCAAATATGTTTATAAATATTTTGGTTTTAATGTTTTTTTCCAACCAGGATTCTGAACTGACAGTTACTAATACTAATAGAAGTGTTACATAATGGAAACTATTAAAGAAATAATGGTTAAACAATTAGGAACCATTAAGTGCTAATGGGTTACATGATGGAAACTATTAAATGTAGACACCATTAAAAACCAGTCTGAACCATTAAATTCTTAATGGAACCTACTGTATTTTGAAAGTACATTTGTAATGTGACTCTGTTACTCGTCTTTTCAAAGTTTATGTTTGGATGTCTTTTCAACTTGAATCCAGTGTTTATTGAATGACATTTAGATTTCAACGTTGAAATAACGGCTTTAAAAGGACGTTTTTAATATGACTTTTTTAGTCGTCTTTTCAACGTCTGTGTTTGGACGTCTTTTCAACTTTCATTTTCAACCTTAAAAAAACGTTGATTAGACGACGGTCAAGTACGTTATTTCAACGTTGAATCAACGGCTAAACGTTTACTGGGTTTCTTTAACTTTTATTTTCCCGGAGGAAAGAACGTTTGAAATGAGATCTTTTTGATGTCTCAATAGTTTCTCCTAGACAAAAATGAGATCTGATGAAAAGACGAAAAAAGTTTAGCCCAAGTCTCCTGTGGGTAAAGTGTGTGTTCTGAAATAAAGACCTCTATGGTCGCGTTTCAGTGGAGATATATGTAAAAAACTGCTCAGATTTGCCAGATGGGCATAACCATACTGTATCACTCCTGTGTCATACATTTCCCTTTGTCTCATTTTATGCTTATGTGCAATAAAAAATGTATTAATACGTTGATTAATATATTAAAAAGAAGACAAGAGACACTACACGCCCCGCTGTGCTTTTCTCACACACATACACCCATACATTTTTACACACACTCCACCCCTCAAAACCACATCCCGTGCACGAAAGCCTGAAGGGCCTCTCGCGCTGTACTCGTGCAGTCGCGCGAGATGGAGCTCCACACACTTCCACTCGCTACGCGCTTTCTGAACTCATACCCAGACTAACTTTCCGCGTGTTTTCCTTTTGTTTTTGTTTTCTCTGAGGTGACCTCGCGCACAGATGGATCCTCGCTCAAGCTGCTCCCTGCTCTATAGGACGTGCTCCCTCGTAGTGGTCCTGTGCGCGCTCCACATTTCCATTATGCTGGTGTTCTGCCTGAGGGACACGGGGACCGAGAGTGATCACGCGCACCGTCACAGGCACGTGCACAGGATACCGCAACCCCGGGGCGCAAGCGTTAGAATGAATACACGTATAGCTACTACTGTCGCTACTACTACTGATCAGCAGGAACTCGAGAGATGTCCAGAGGTGTCCCCACTTTTAGGTGAGTAAGTGCACTTCATTTCAAGTGGATTTCATGTCCAGTTATTTATGGACACTTTCACTTTTTTAAAATTCAGTGTAAAGCTCTGAGTTCACAGTGACTGAAGCATTAAATAGCTATGCTAGCTTGTTCCCTGTGGTCTACTGAGAAAATAAATTTGAAGCTCCATTGGCGTTTTGCACAGCGTATTCTGGGCGGACCACTTGTCATTAAACAGAATTTTAGACAACATGTCACATTTTGGCCCTTTTACATTCACAGTCCAATTTTCAGATTTTTCCTTCATTAACTTCTCTTGTTGTTCTTTGTAAATGAGATTAGTAAATAATTTTAATCCAGCACAATACTAACATTTTCAGAATAAATATTTTACATGAGGCCTATTCATTATTGTATCTCTCATAGTTGTTGGTATTATTTGGATTAATTTATTTTCGTGAATAAAAGACTGTGAGGTTAAAAGTAGTTAGATCTTATACACAGCACACCTATCTAAGTGGTCCAATGGTGGATCAGCAGAGGCCTACACTCAGTTGGGTACAGACCTTTTCAAAGGCAGTGGGCCAATATATTCTTCTTGTCTGGGTTTGGACACGACAACAGTGAATTACCCAGTGTGCTAACATTAGGTTATAGAATATTAGCCAGTATATTCTAACAGAGTCTGAACACTAAAAGCAGATATTATTGGATAAATAGCAGTAGATAAGTAACAACACACTAGAGGGATTGGGTCTCGATCAATAAACAATTAGAATGATGGCATGGGTTTGGTTATGACTGTTTTAGCACTACGTTTGTATGCTTTCTTCTGTTTTCATTTTGGTGGTGTCTCACTATAGGAAACTGGGGTCATATGTTGGGGGTGGGAGGTGGGGGTGCAATCTGAGGAAACGGGGCCTAGCTGAGAATTCTGAGTAGTTCATCTATAAAAGAGAGATAGAGAAAGACAAAGAAAGAGAGAGAGGAAGTATTCACTGCTGCAGATTGAATTTCAGACACACAAACTCAAACACTTCCTGTCATACATGCAAACACACTTCTGGAAATCTGTGTCTGAGGCTGAATCACATTTCACACACTTCCCCTTTCCCTCTGTGTTGCCTAGGGGTGGGGGTCTCAGTTCTTCCTGGGAAAGTGGGGCTTGGTTGATGTGCGAGGGTGACATGGCACTTCAAATACAGATTTTTTGAGTCACTTGTGAATCACCAGCGAGACGCTGTGCAGTGCATGAAACCCACAAATGTCAATGTTTTCTCTTTAAAGATAATGACCATCCAGTGGATTATATGAATTTAATGTAGTTTCGGTGGGCTATGGCCCTTTGCATCCAAACAAGAAGAATACATCTACATCTAATAGCTGAAGTAGTTAGCTGTAAATTTCCAAAAACATTCCACCTTAAATGGTGAAGCAGGTACAACCTAGCTTCTGAAACTGCTGCATATTTAATGTGGAACTGGAAGTTTCAAACTAAATCTGCAGAATAAGAATATCAATTTAGCTGAAAATCAGCTTTCTGTCTGTTTAAAGCTCTTAAATGAACATGAACATTTTAGCCAACTTTTAAATACACAGAACAGAAATTCGATATCACACAGACGTCATAAATACAGCCCTCATTTTAAGATATAATCCACATTTTTAAATACCACGGTATATGTTATTATCGTTATACCGCCCAACCCTACTTTCACTGAAATTTAATTTTGGAGGTAAACATTTTTCTTTGGACAGCAATGTCATATATTTGTGTGTGTTTTCTACCTTTAGTGGGTGCAGTAAGAGTGGACTTTTCCCAGAAGGTGAATCTGACCGAGGTAAAGCATAACCCACAGCTCTCAGATGGCGGGCGATACAAACCTCGCGAATGTGTGTCCCTCCACAAGGTGGCGATCATCATCCCCTTCAGACACAGAGAGCAGCATCTGGAATATTGGCTCTATAACCTTCACCCTGTACTGCAGAGACAGCAGCTGGAATACACAGTGTATGTCATCCAGCAGGTAACACACACACACACAGAACCAACTGTTAGTGTTCTCAGAGGAGCGTGTTGAGCTAATGAAGAGCAGTTAGTGTTGTCTGTTGTGTGTGTTTGTTAGGTTGAGTTGGAGGGAGTTAAACTCTCAGACATTCCAATGCTACACTCTTATGATAGCAAAAGCAATGTTTACACGACCGGCACAGATCCTCCCTCTTCTTTCTTTATCACTATTTCCCTTGCTTGCTTTCACACTCTTACTCCCTCATTTATAATCTGCCCTGGTTCCATCTTTTTCCTGTGAATGCACAAATTCATTCAGCAGACAGTAAGTGTGGAAACAATGAGGCAGTAGTTATGATATTTGTAAAGTATTTAGAAAGATGATTATGAGATAATTTATCATAACATCTGAACATCTGTGTTTGAAAGACAGGTGTTTGTTTCGTGTGGTTCTGTGTGCATGTGTGAGAGAGATGTTTTTCTTGTTCAAGTGTGTCCTTAAGGAAAATGAGCATGCAAATGCATCAATTTCACTGCTAAACACACCAACCTGGAGGGTTTTTATATTCCTCTAGCTGTCACATTGGAATTGCAAGCTATGCTTACACTCATGGGCAGCTGCTCTGTTGATGTTTTTCTATAGAGATAACACATCTGTGCATCTTTAAATAGTTGGTATCACTAATTAAAGGGGTGTCTACAGAGTACTGCTGTTGTGTGGAAGAGAGGCCCTAAGTTCATGGAGCTTATATCATTATAACCACTCATGGTTATGCAATACTGAGCTAGACTCCAGGTGTTTCTTAGAGGAACTACACCACAGACGTCGATTCACGCTTGAATAACTGTAACTGACAAAACCTGTTAAGAATCATATTGTGTTTATGCATGATATACTCAGTGAAGAGTTTCTATATGAAGAGTGGGGTAAACCAATCTTAAAAACACAGTAATTGGGTTCTTAATGCATGGGATCAAAATGATAATTCACTTATTCATGTTTAAAACTGTGCTACAAAGAACCTGCATAAAGAAATGTGCTTTATATCAGTAAACATCTCCATGCAATTTGAGAATATTGTGTATGTAATTAGCACCATGCTAATTGGGTATGCAAGCTTCCACTGCTTGTTAGTGACATTAGCCTCAGTCCAAAATCGAAATTGTTTTGCATTGAAATGTTCTTTTATGTAAAACACAAACACACAGCAACAAGGTTTTTTCCTTGCATGCTGGTGGGGCCATTACAAAGACTTTTCATTTTGTGGACAATTACCTTATCCATACGCACTACTGACCTAAACCTCTTACTCTAATCCTAAACCAGAACCCTGGATTTATTTGAGTCTAAACTTACACTAACTCCTAAATCATATATTAACCCTAATCCTAAGAATAATGTATACTTCAGGAGCAGTATATTCTCTTTGAGAACTGCTCTGTTGGCATTTTGGCCTGAGATCCATCCCTCTGCCCAATCATAGTACATAGGGAGGCAGAGAAAAATAAACACTAAACATAATCTGAAAACAAACATGAGCAGAAATGGTGGAGACATGAATTAGAACAAAACCTGGACAGGAACAAAAATGGAACATTGTAGTGGAAATAGTATGCACATGTTGCTGTGACATTAGCACTAAATAGCGGAGTCAATGATAATTAATTATTTTTATTAATAATTAATTATTTAATTCATTTTGCTAAGCTCCATGTTTGGGAGCCATTAAATAATATGTAGTTTCTTTAACTATCTAATTTTCAGCTCAGACAAGAAGGCCATCTTCACATATTATACAGCAGAATTAGCTAGAAATAACTATTATTAATGAATTATGCTCATTGACCAGCTGTGGGTTCTTGACTCTGAAATGGAATCTGAACTAGAATTCCAAACAAGAAAGGTGCACACACAATCAAATAATCAAGGATTGGTTTTATCACACAAGTGGTTTATTAATTGTAATATCAAATAATGAATATTGATTAGACATTCATATAATGAAATGGATTACAGCGATATATGAGGGAACAGGGAGATTAATATATGAGGGAATTTCTCTATGATAATTATTACCCTAAGTTCTAAGAAAGGCTATTGTTTATCCCAGCAAGCATTTCAGTACCAACCCATGAGCCATGAGAGACATGAGACCATGTGACCTTACGTATCCAGAGATGGACAGGGAGCATGTCGCTTCCGGCACGTCTTCCTGGAGAATTGCAGACGCGGGCCTTGTAGGTTGCAGCCGCGGGCATTCCTTTTCTCCCGAGGTTTTCAAACGCAGCCATCGGAGCTGGTGGCGTTCTGAAGGTCTCTGTGGGGATTCTTCATCGTCGCTGATCTCCTGGGCAGGTTTCTCCTCATCTCAGAAGGTCATTCTGAGGGTGCATGCGGCTGTCTTCTTCGTCGATGCTGGTCCGGAGGCGATGTCGTCCTTTTGAGGGTCAGAGGTCTAAGGTTTCCTTCAGGCTCTGGGTGTGGCGTTGAAATTTTGCTAGGGTTAAACTATAGCTTTTCTTAATCTGTAGTTTCTATCTGGACCACGCTTTAAAGGCCCAAGGCTGTTTAAGAAAGCCATGAGTCTGACGCCTGCAGAGTCATTTCAAAAATCCCGGGTCATTTTACTCTTTAGCCTTGAAAAAGGCTAAAAGAGGAAACGCCCCAAGTTTCTGGAGCCTTGAAGTGAAGAGTCGACCAGCGGTGAAAAAGGGGAAGAAGCCCAAAAGCCCGTTTTATTTGGCGCCACAGGTTTTTAACCCGAATTCCTGATTCGTCCTCAATGAAGGAGAATTGGAGCTTTTCTTGCTCCTGATTGGCTGTTTCCTGTACCTTGGGAGTGGCATCACATAGAATTTATGACACTTGACAAGACAAAGACTTGACCATCCCTGGTGAGTGAGTATCCCAGGATTCTGAATCATACTTTGCAATATAAAAGATTATATGTTAACACAAAGTAATATCATTAAGAAAAAGACAACCATGTTCTATATAATTATTAACCAACTAAACACATATTATGTGGCTACCTTGGTTCTACATAAATTCATATAAAACAAAAATGACTTTAAACACATGTAAATTAGTTCCACCTATTTTGATTGTCAAAACGGCATTAATTTCAAACTGTTGTGCACATATGTAACTTCAAATTGTTTTAAACCAATGGGAATTAAGGTTTGTGATTGTTTTGTTTAACAATGTTTCAAAATGTGTGAGAAAACAGTTTTAATCAAGTTTGAGTCTGTGCATCTCTCTGCATTTTGCAGAGATTCTCCTCTTGACCCTGGGACCTTGGGTCGTAAACGTCCTAGAGTGATGTTTTATGAGCTTGCTCTGGATGCTAATCTCAAATTACAATCTGACTGCTGTGGAGGAGATGTCTCTGAGACAAGTTTGGGTATTTAAAATACTCTCGGAAAGTCACAATTTCTTATTAGATATTAATAACACATTCATCATATCATACTACAACATTACCCAGTGCAGGCGTACATATGGTGCTTTTCCACTGCATGGAACCTACAGGACTCTACTCGACTTGGCACGGCTCTTTTGCTTTTCCACTGGCCAAATCTGGTACCTGGTCCTTGGAACAGTCTAACTTTTCAGTCTCAGCTAACTCCAGGTTCCAACAGTGCCAAGTAGATACTAAACGGTGACATGTAAACCCTGCAGAGCACTGATCGGCCAGAGAGACGTCAGTCACCACGAAATGCAGAGCTCATTCATATACAGCACAAACCACTGCAGCAGCCCTGCTTCTGCTTGGGGTTCTCTAAGTGTAGCGGGATTCTGTGGGTGAGGAGTTTATTCCTCAAACCTTGGGGACACTGGAAGTTCTCGTCTTGGGCTGGCTGTGGCCGTTGACAGTCAAAGCGGTGGATTGAGATACTCGAGGCGTGTTGTCCTGGATGAATGCCACGCATTTATTATTTTATAATCTCTAATCTGTGGACTAATCTAGGGCAGTCTACTTGGTTGACCAAAAATGTTTACAAACCTTCAATTAGTTGAAACCTGGAAGCTTTTTTGAGCAACAAAGAAAAGTAAAATAAAATAAAACAAATATCAGTTAACTCAAAAGTACTTAAAATGGAGTCAGTTCCTTTTTTGAGGCTTTCTTTTGTGGAGTCGAGCTTCTCTGAGGAGTGAGTTGCCTTTGTACGCTGAAGATGAATCCTGAAGTCGATTCTCCATGCTGGAACAGAACTGACTTGCTGACTCCGAACTGACTTACAACTGACTTACTGAAGATTCATTCTCTGAGTGAGGCTATCTAGGGTCCTCTAGGTCCCTCCTAGGAGAGGAGTCCATGCTTTAACTGGATCCTGAGGGTTTGGCAGTGCCGCTGGTGATTGGCCCGAGGGGTTCAGGGTGGAGCTTATTCCTAAGAATCCACCCAGGAATCCAGCAGGGATCAGATCAAGACATTTCGTACTGATTAATTAATTCTCTTAAAAGGAAGATATTGGAATAGAACGTGTTTCTTGGTGGACAATTCCACAGTCCATTGCAGATAGCATATAAACAATTTCTTTGTTTAATACCATGTATATTTAACTAGAGAGGACTAGAGAGCAGAGAGGACTTCTCAATTCATGTGGTTTCAGAATGAGATTCACGTGTTTTAGATTACTGATGGGTCGTTAATCTTATAAAAAGATAAGAATTATAAGTTAAATATATTTAATAGATTGATTCACTTTTTCTGTGGGGAATTTTATGACCAAGCATCGCCCGTAAAACACAAATTAAACAACATATTCATCTTACAAACTAGGTGGGTTACATCGGGGACTCAAGAATATAAGAAGGTTTGTAAGGTGAAACAACGTTGATTAAAAAGGATTAATCATTATACAAAAGAAAAATATACAGGAATTTTATAGTTAACTAAGCAGGCGCAGGAACAAAGGACTTATTTGTATTTGCGTGGTATTGTATCTCAGGGCGTCTGCTTGGGGACGTTCTCATTCCATGTGAGGGCGCAGTTGCTCCTAAAGATTTATTCAGGATCTTAATGCTCCTTTGACTTTATGAATAGTAGTTGGTGTTAATTTAATCGTCAAGTGAAGTCTCAGTGTTTGTCTGTGATATCCATTCCATACTGAACAGAGGAAAATAGGTTTTTAAGGTTGGAACCTATAAGATTTGGCTTGTTCACAGAGATAGGGAGAGATCACAATGAAGCCTCTTGATCGTCTGCACTCTTGTTGATTAGATTATCTCCAGCTGTGAGGAGGGCCATGTGTTGTGTTTTGTGTCATTTTGTTGGGTGATTGGGTCATCCCCTAATCTACCTTGATCCTTAGGGAAAGCAGAAGGGTGGTCTATTCTGTGGCCTCGAATAAACAAGAGATTTTAACTTGGGGCATCTAATTAACTAGAGAGTGATTTAATTTGAATTTCTGAGTTCAAACCAACAGCATAACTGTATATTTTTAAAAAGTACTTCCAACATTGAGTGTGTTTATGTGTGTTTGTGTGTGTGTGTGTGTAGGATGGTGAGGACATCTTTAATCGAGCAAAGCTGCTGAATGTTGGCTACATTGAGGCTCTGAAAAATTATGATTATGAGTGCTTTGTGTTCAGTGACGTGGACCTCATTCCTCTGGATGACAGAAACCTTTATCACTGCTTTGAGCAGCCGCGCCACCTTGCCGTGTCTATGGACAAGTTTGGCTACCGGTAAGACACACACAAAAAAGACACTATTGGATTAACTCTTCACAGTGTGAGTGTGTGAGTGTGGCAACTTTCCACAGGTGTGTGTGAGTGAGAGTATAAGTGCAGAAAACTGTCCACAGATGTAAGTGTGAGTGACTGGGTGGGTGTATGAAATTGTCCACAGGTCTGAGTGTGTGAGTGAGTATGTGAAACTGTGCAGAGGTTTGAATGTTTGAGTGACTGGGTTAGTGTGTGGTGCTCTATCCAGGTTGTAATCCTGTTGTGTACCCAATGATTCCAGGTAGGCTCCAGACTAACTGTAGCCTTGATCTCTATGAAATACATATAAAAGAAGAATGAATGAACAAATGAATGCATAAATGTTGTTTTAAAGTGATATTTGTTCTGTATTGTTTTTGTGAACACAGACTGCCCTATAACCAGTATTTTGGTGGTGCGTGTGCAATGAGTAAAGAGCAGTTTCTGAAAATCAATGGTTTTCCCAACAACTACTGGGGCTGGGGTGGCGAAGACGATGACATCTACAACAGGCAAGAAAACAGCAGATTAATATAATATCCATGAGAAATAATCTGATTTATATAGATATCGTTCTTTAACACAGATGTAGTGAGTCAGGTCAGTCATGTTTTGAAGTTGTGCAACATTTTCTTTCTTAGTTTTACACTGTGGCTGTCAAAAACATCCTGAATGTTTCTCCTCATTTAGTCCTTGGCAGCTCAGCAACGCATCACACAGAGATACACTGTCACGCCCTCGTCTCGTCACCTCTGTTTTCCCCGGTCATGTGCTCTTTTAGCACATGGCTATGTTTTGTTTATGTTCTTGTCTCCGCCCTTGTCCCGCCTTTGTTCCGCCTTCTCGTCTGTGTCATGTGTTAACCCGTCCTCCTCGTTATCTGTCCAGGTGCGTCTCGCCTATGTTGAGTATTTAAGTCCCCTTCCATCACTTCCTGTTGTCGTTCATTGTTCTTTGTAATGTTCGCATTGTTCTTCATATGGTTTGCTATATCACTTGTTCTCGGTAATGTTTCGTTCAGTTGTTCTTTGGATTGTATTGCCCTTCGTACTGTTTGTTCCCGATTCTCGTTCTCAGTCTTGTTCTTTCCCCGCTTAGTGTTTGTCCTCTAGTTCGTCAATGTTTGTTTCGTTTATTTCCTGTTGAATAAAGTCTGTGTTCTTAGCGTTTGCGTCCGCCTACGTCAGTCCGCACCCCACGTCCCTGACAGAATGAACGACCAAAAGGACGCAGCTAACACGGACATTCTCCCAGAGAGGAACATAAAAATGGCAGAGGATATACTGGCTGTAAGGGTTGGTGATCAACCTCTCGCTTTACAGTCTTATCTCGGAGTTCCAGCGGAATATGAAGGAGGTCCCAATTGGAAAGGTTTTATATTCCAATGCATGGACTATTTTGAATATTTAACCGGTCCTCCTCCTCCTGCTCTAGTCCAAGTCATGTTCATGAAATCTCTCCTTAGAGGAGAGGCGTTACGGTGGGCTGAAGCCGTAATTAAGGAGAGATCTCATGACATCGATGCAGAGACATTTTTTGAACTCTTTACGGAGAGATTCTCCCATTCAGCTCCCGAGGATGGCTCTGCAGGAACCCCTGCTTCCAAGGACGTTTCTGCAGGAACCCCAGCTATTGAGCACGGCTCTGCAGGTACCCCTGCTCCCGAGGACGTCTCTGCAGTTACCCCTGCTTGCGAGGATAACCCCCTCAGGTCCGGGGAGATTTTTGGGGGGGGGTTATGGGTAGGGGCTGTTAGCCTCAAATCACTGGACATGGGAGATGAGGCTAACAGGGGCGCATCTCCGGGGGAACTATGGTCAAAGAAGTCCCTCGAGAGTGCCCCCATCAGTGCCCCTAAACCCGCTAAATCTACAACTCGTGCTCGTGCTCGGCGAGCAGCACGAGCCCCTGCCTCGGTGGACGTCTCAGTTCCTGTCTCCGGAAAGGCGGTGAAACCAGCCGCTTCTGTTCCCGTGAGAGCGGCGCCTCCAGCCGCTCCTGTCTTCATGAAAGCGGCGCCTCCAGCCGCGCCTGTCTTTGTGAAAGCAGCGCCTCCAGCCGCGCCTGTCTTCGTGAAAGCGGCGTCTCCAGCCATGCCTGTCCCTGTGAGAGCGGCGTCTCCAGCCGCGCCTATCTTCGTGAAAGCGGCGCCTACAGCCGCGCCTGTCTTCGTGAAAGCGACGCCTCCAGCCGCGCCTGTCCCTGTGAAAGCGGCGTCTCCAGCAGCGCCTGTCTCCGTGAGTGTGGCGCCCGCCTCTCCAGTCTCCATGAGCACGGCGCCCGCCTCTCCAGTCTCCGTGAGCGCGGCACTTCCAGCCGCTCCTGTTTCCGTGGACGACATCGCAGGTTCCCCTGCCTCCGTGGACGACGTCGCAGGTTCCCCTGCCTCCGTGGACGACGTCGCAGGTTCCCCTGCCTCCGTGGACAACGTCGCAGGTTCCCCTGGCTCCGTGGATGTCGTCGCAGGTCCCTCTGCCTCCGTGGACGTGGTCGCAGGTCCCCCTGCCTCCGTGGACGTCGTCGCAGGTTCCCCTGCCTCCATGGACGTCGTCGAAGGGTCCCCTGCCTCCGTGGACATCGTCGCAGGGTCCCCTGCCTCCGTGGACGTCATCACAGGGCCTCCTGTCTTCGTAATGGCGGCTCCCTCTGCCGTTTCTGCCCCTGTGACTGTGGCCACGGCCGTTTCTACCCCCGTGATTGTGGCTAAGGCCGTTTCTGCCCCTGTGACTGTGGCCACGGCCGTTTCTGCCCCTGTGACTGTGGCCACGGCCGTTTCTGCCCCTGTGACTGTGGCCTCGGCTGTTTCTGCCCCTGTGACTGTGGCCTCGGCCGTGACTGCCCCTGTGACTGTGGCTACGGCCGTTTCTGCCCCTGTGACTGTGGCTACGGCCGTTTCTGCCCCTGTGACTGTGGCTACGGACGTTCCGGCATCCGTGATGGTGGCTCCGGCCGTTCCTGATCGTACCCGTGGGACGGCCCCAAGGACTTCGGGGCCGATCCCTAGAACTGTGCCCAGGCTGGTTCCTCAGACTGCCCCACAAACATTTGCCAGTCCTGGGCACCCACCTGTTCTTTTGGTTCCTGTCTCTGTCCTTGTCCCTGTGCCCGTGTCTGCCTTTGTCTCTGTCCCAGTCCCTGTCACTGTATTCGTGTCTGTCCCCCTGAATGTCTTGGTCCCTGTTCGCCTGCCTAGTCCAGTCCAGTCCCCGTGTCCGTCCAATGTTCAATCACCTGTCTTGCCCCCAGTCCAGTCCCTGTTTCAACCCTCTGTCCCGTCTCCTGTCCAGTCCCCTGTTAATCATGTCCAGTCCTCTGTCCCCAAACATGTCAAGTCCCCGTATCCATCCCGCGTTCAATCACCTGTCTTGTCTCAAGTCCAGTCTCTGTTTCAACCCCCTGTCCAGTCTCAAGTCCCGTCTCCGGTCAAGTCCCCGTTTCAACCCTCTGTCTTGTCTCATGTCCAGTCCCCTGTCCATTCCCAGTTCTCCATTCCGTCACCTGTCCCGTCTCCTTTCCAGTCTCTTGTTGCCCCCCTTTGTCAGTCTCATGTCATGTTCCCAGCTCCATTTCCTTTGTCTGTTCCCGTCCTGTCCTGAGTCCTGTCCCCCATGGTTCCTTGTCTTGTCTTAGTCTGTCTTGTTTTCCGTGCTCTCTCCTGTGCCAGCTCCTGGGGGGTTTAGGTGTACGCGCCCCGGGAGTTGAGCGTTCAGGGGGGGGGCATCTGTCACGCCCTCGTCTCGTCACCTCTGTTTTCCCCGGTCATGTGCTCTTTTAGCACATGGCTATGTTTTGTTTATGTTCTTGTCTCCGCCCTTGTCCCGCCTTTGTTCCGCCTTCTCGTCTGTGTCATGTGTTAACCCGTCCTCCTCGTTATCTGTCCAGGTGCGTCTCGTCTATGTTGAGTATTTAAGTCCCCTTCCATCACTTCCTGTTGTCGTTCATTGTTCTTTGTAATGTTCGCATTGTTCTTCATATGGTTTGCTATATCACTTGTTCTCTGTAATGTTTCGTTCAGTTGTTCTTTGGATTGTATTGCCCTTCGTACTGTTTGTTCCCGATTCTCGTTCTCAGTCTTGTTCTTTCCCCGCTTAGTGTTTGTCCTCTAGTTCGTCAATGTTTGTTTCGTTTATTTCCTGTTGAATAAAGTCTGTGTTCTTAGCGTTTGCGTCCACCTACGTCAGTCCGCACCCCACGTCCCTGACACACACAGGTGTCCTGCATAGTCTCAGAAATGATAAAGGGAATTAAATTTTATTTTAATGAGGTGTATTAAATAATGAAATGTTTACTTACATTTGTTTGTCTTATGAAGGCTGTCATTTCGAGGAATGAGTATTTCTCGTCCTGATGCTGTAATTGGACGCTGTAAAATGCTTCGACATGAAAGAGACAGACTGAATGAACCAAACCCCAAGAGGTAAACCTCACAAATACACACTTCCAACATTTTATCAGTTGCTGCTTTGAACCACCTAAAATTAACATAACCTAATTGTATACAAATTATATTTACATTAGATTTATATTCTATAACAACTGGTTCAACTGTTTTATTTATTTATTTTTAAATCTGGCTTGAAACTCACTCATTCATTGACATTCAAATGTATTCACTCGCATTTATACTCACTCATTCATTCATATTCTCACACATACTTACTCAGTCAGACATAAATACCGATCTGATACTTGAATCGGGTATTGGAAAAATGATGCAAATCCATGGAACCAAGCAGTGTACACAACAAAGGGCTTTTAATTTGAAACGATAGGCACAGGAAATAGAGACGTGATGACACCAAACTAAGGTGGCCCTCTGAGTCACATGTACATTTCTAGTTGTAAAGCTGACCAAATGCATTGTAGCTACATCACACTTCATTGTATGTAGGCTGTTGTAATACAGTGTTAGACAGTTTTTGGCTATTTTTCAGGATTTTTATGTTAACAAGGCTGAATACAGGTGGAGAGGAGCACTGCCTTTATTGATAGACACATTTATAAAAAGCAAATATCCAAATCTCAAAATTTAAAAAAACAAATATCTAAACAACAAATGAGTAGCCGAATTTTCGGAACCAGCCCTAATTTTCAGAATAAATAGTGATTTTTTCCCTCACAGGTTTGATCAAATTGCTCACACAAGAGAAACTATGGGCAGTGATGGCATCAACTCACTGAGCTACAGAGTGGTAAAGATCGAGAAGGACAAGCTCTTCACCAGAATCATTGTGGACATTGGCAAGCCTTGAATTTCTGACACATTGCTTTAAAAACACTCCTCAGTTTAGGAACCTGCTCCTGAAGATGTGATTTTTTTTTTTAAAGAAATTTACACTGGAACGCTGATCATTATAAAGTCGCTCCCTGGGCAAACCCTTTCTAAAGAGAACAAAATTGAATCTCACAAGACACTCGCTTTCCAAAGACAAAAATCCAGTTGCCGAACACCTGAGCACTGCACAAAAAATTTCATTCATATTTGAATGAGCTAAATATAGAACAGCTTTAACATATTAGCTCATAAGATTAGTGTTATCTATCTATCTATCTTAGCTATGGAACTGTGTATGACTGTAATTTACCTGTAGTTTACTTGAATATTGCAATAAATTCATATTTGGCTAGTCAAAAACCTGCATACATGGATATATACATGACAGCATTAGACACAGCATTTCAGAAACATCAAAAGCATGGATTAAAATGCAGAACTAGCTGCTGTTTTGGCACTTTGACAGGTTCTGTGTTGTTTCATAACTTTTTATTTGAGGTACAACATTTTTGCTTGCTAACGTAACACAGCATAATGTAGCTAGTTGTCCTCGAAGGTTTCTGGTGCTGTTGACCTGACGTCTTGACAAACAGATTCAGACTGAACTGACCAAAGAAAAAAACATTTTAGGAAAGACTGAATAAGTACATTAAAAAAGAAGTAAAAATGTGCTGCCACGTTCAGGCTAATCAAGTTCCTATTACTTGCCTGAGAAGGTGGAGGGAGTACTGCCAATCCTTCAAATTTAAGTACTCTACTATTTTTGTTTGTCTTCTACGATTTTTTTTTGTATCAGGATATCAGAGAACACTTTATAGTGCAATGACCTTCTGAAATTCTCAGGAATCAACAACTCAGACTTGAGCGTTTTTAGTTAAATGAAGTGACCATGGAGAAGAAGACCAGTCTTCCTGACAAAGCAAAAAGGAAAAATCTGGCTAAGGGCTAAAAGTCAATCAAAAATTGGAACATAAATGTGTATCTGAAACAGTAAGGACAGGAAGAACTTGTGGTCAGGGATGAAATACATCTTTAAAACAAACTGGAACTGAACTAACCATTGTTTCAGGGTCAGAAATAGATTTCTGCTCATATTCATGCAACAAAAGATATGTATTTGGCTTTTCCCCCCAAAGAAATCAAAACATAGATATGCATAAATTATGTACAATAATGAGAAATGACAGGAAAAAAAACTATTGAACACATGAAGAAAGAGAGGTACAGTAAGCCATGGAAAGTCAATACACCAACTGAAATCTATCAGTAATTAGCATTCCTGCCACTTAATGCAAGTTAATATCAGCAGGTTCATCTGTTGGTCTATTAAAAAGTGTTTCATTACCAAGTTGCCATACAAGGAACATCTCATGACTGGTAAAACCAGTGAGCTCTCTCAGGACATTTTGCAACCTTATTGTTGCAAAACAAACTGATGGCTTTGGTTACTGAAGAATTTCTAAACTACTAAAGGTTCCAGTGAGCACTGGTGGGGCCATAATCCAGAAGTGGAAATAACATCATTTCACCATAAACCAGCCACAACCAGGAGCACAAGCAGGTGCAAGATTTCAGAAAAATTGTCTAAGAGTCAAGCACCACTTGCGGAGAGTTAGAGAAAGACCTGGAATCATCAAATACAGTTGTTTCAAAGAAAACAATAAGTAATGCACTCAACCGCCATGACCAGTATGCACGAGGGTAGACATTTCAGCAGGACAATGATCGTAAACACATAGCCAAGAAAATTTTCAGTTGGTTTCAGAGAAACAAAATAAAGCTGCTAGAATGGCCCAGCCTGACCTGAATCCAATTGAAAATCTATGGAAGGACCTAAAGCTCAGAGTTCATAGAAAGAGCCCACAGAACCTTAAGTATTTAAAGACTGTGTGTGGAAGAATGGGCCAAAATCACACCTGAGTAATGCATGTGACTAGTTTCTCCATATAGGAGGCGTCTTGAAGCTGTCATCACCAACAAAGACTTAAAGTCCTCCTCCATTGTGTACTTCTCCTTAGCTCTCACTTCATGCTCCTCCTCCATCTTCACCTCCTTCACTTCCACCTCCTCCATCCTCTTGTCCCTCTCCTCTACATTTCTCCACCACCACCTCTTCTTATTCTTCCTCTTCTCCTTCTTAGAGCTCTTCGTTTTAAGGTGGGGCTCGTGGTTGGACTCGTCCTCGATTTCTGTTCGAAAACAGCAGAGCAACATTTTTGCAGCTGGTCACTGTAAGTGGTAAGCAGCGAATGGCCAAATCTTCGGAATTTTGTCGATGTCATAGCATGTTGTTTACGTGTTGCCGTGACGATTGGCTTTTCTGGCACGTGGTTATTGTTGCAGTGTTCTAACAGTTGACTGTCTGTGAGGAGTTTGGTGTGTTCTCCCCGAGTCTGTGTGGGTTTCCTCCCACAGTCCAAAAACACACGCTCACTGTAAACCCGAATAAGTTAGCAGAACTTAAAAAAATTAAGGCAATCTGTCAGAAGTCAGAAGTATGCTTAATTTTGTTGTTTGAGTCACGTACACACATTAAATTTAAGTCACTGCTACTTCAATTAAAGCATGAAACAACTCAAAAATATTCATTTCTATTACGTAAAAGAATTAACTACTAATAATTAATTTATTTGAAGTATTTTAATTATATTTTGAATGTTGACTTAAATTATTGTATACAATTTCAACTAACTTTAAATGAATGGTTATGTAATTAAATATTTAAAATACTCACAACACAAAGAAAAACACTTACAATAAGCAAAATTACACCCGTGACTACTTAAAAAATTTGTGGCAACAGATTGCCTTAAATTAACTAAGTTCTACTAACTCAAAATATTGACATATGTCACGCCCTCGTCCTGTCTGGTCTGTTTTCCCCGCCATGTGCTCTCTAAGCACATGGCTCTGTTTGGTATTGTCCTTGTCTCCGCCTTTGTTCCGCCTCCTTGTCCGTCATCCTCGTTATCTGTTTCAGGTGTGTCTCGTCTGTTCGTGTATTTAAGTTCCCTGGTGTCACTTGCTTGTATCGGTCATTCCTAGCTCTATTCATGTTGTTTCATGTTCTCGTTCCTAGTCATGTTCTTTCCTCGCTTCGTGTTTGCCCTCAAGTTCGTTTGTGTTTGTTTTGTTATTTTCTTGTAAATAAAAGTCTGCGTTATTAGCGTGTGCGTCCGCCTCCGTCAGTCTGACTCAGCATCTCTGACAACATACACAAAACATAGGTTCAAACGGAAATTTATTTATGAACTAAAGAGCAGGTATTCTGAGCCACATAGATAGTTTTCCAAAGATAAATTGCACCATTAGATAATTGCATGAGCTTACTAGAGCAAACAACTCAAAATCAATGCAATAACAAACCACAAAATTGTATTCAAATAATCATGATAATAATAAAACAAAGAAAATCAACCAACTGATTAAAAACTCAAAACATTCAATAGTGTCCTTTGTGGCCTATGTAAATTTGTGGCTAAACATCAATAACAAACTGCAAGTCCCTCAACAGGACTAACTGGGGGGAAATAAGAAATAACTATTGCTGATACAATAAAGAGAGGAAAAAGTTGTTCTTCTACATTTACAACTTCTAAGTGCATAGACCATCAGATCATTCTTTATGGTCTTTAACCTAGGTGACAGTTTCCCATCCTCCAGTCCAAGTAAAAATTTTTGGCAAATTCAAAGGTGCTGGTCAGTCCCTTGGGATAACTGAGATGAAGAGCATAAATTAGGCCAAACAATACCAGAAAAGCATCTGCAAGCCTGCAGAAGTGGGTTACCACATCACTCTCCAGGACAATGGAAATTTTCACAGAGTGGTAGTGAACAGGATCATTGACATTTTCACTAACAGTGATAAGTAGAGCAACTGCAACATCTCCAAGGTCTACCTCATTGGGATCATCCTGATGGAAATGAGAAAGAGAGAGAAAGACAAAGGAACATATAATACCACTTTAAAAGTCATTTTAAAAGTTATTTCTGACACACACTTCCAGAGAGCAGGGGTTCCTCATATAGCCACGGAATGCAACATATTGGTAGCTCCCCTGCTGACTCTCTTCAAGATCAACTCATACAATGACAAGAGGTTAGACTTACCAATAGCAGTAAATCGCTGTCTGTCATTTTGTGTTTGATTTTGATTCAAGTGTTATTGCAAAGAGAAACGATTTAACATTCTTCCCATCATGCGTCATATAACAAGTGCTCTGTGTTGTAATGTTTTTTGCTTGCAGGCACCTGTCATGTTTTGATAAAATGATAATACAATGCAGTTTTACAGTTCATCATCATCATCATTTTCTTCTCCGCTTCTCCATTTCAGGGTCGCGGTGGCAACAGGGCGAGCAAAGAAGCCCAGACGTCTCTGTCCCTTGCAACATCCACCAATTCCTCCTGGGGGATCCCAAGGCGTTCCCAGGACAGCCGGGAGATATAATCCCTCCAGCGTGTCCTGGGTTTACCCCGGGGCCTCCTTCCAGTTGGACGTGCCTGGTATACCTCCAGTGGGAGGCGTCCAGGAGGCATCCTGATCAAATGCCCAAACCACCTCAACTGACTTCTCTCAATGCGAAGGAGCAGCGACTCTACTCCGAGCTCCTCCCTAGTCACTGAGCTCCTCACCCGATCACGGAGAGTACGCCCAGCGACCCGTCGGAGAAAGCTCATTTCGGCCGCTTGTATCCGCGATCTTGTTCTTTCGGTCATTACCCAGAGCTCATGACCATAGGTGAGAGTGGGAACGTAGACTGACCGGTAAATTGAGAGCTTTGCTTTATGGCTCAGCTCTCTCTTCACCACAACGGTGCGGTACAGTGACCGCATAACTGCAGACGCTGCACCTATCCTACGGTCAATCTCACCATCCCTCTTCCCATCACTCGTGAACAAGAACCCGAGATACTTGAACTCCTTCACTTGGGGCAGGTTCTCACCCCTTACCTGAAGGGAGGATGCCATCTGTTTCCGGGAGATAACCATGGCCTCAGATTTGGAGGTGCTGATCCGCATACCGACCGCTTCACACTCGGCTGCAAACTGCTCAAGTGAACGCTGGAGGCCTCCGTGCGAAGAAGCCAGAAGAACAACATCATCCGCAAAAAGCAGAGATGCCACCTCCTGAGCTCCTCAACGGAAGCCCTCCTGTCCCAGGCTACGCCGCGCCACCCTGTCCATGAATATCAGGAACAGGAGTGGAGATAAGGCACAGCCCTGACGGAGTCCAATGCCCACACTGAACAAGCCTGACTTACTACCAAGGATGCGAACACAACTCAAACTCTGAGAGTACAAGGACCGTACGGCTCGCCGGAGCGACCCTGGCACCCCATACTCCTGGAGCACCTCCCACAGAATCTCTCGGGGAACACGGTCATATGCCTTCTCCAAATCCACAAAGCATGTGTAGAGTGGAGTAGCAAATTCCCACGCCCCCTCAATCATCTGTGCAAAAGTAAAGAGTTGGTCCATAGTTCCACGGCCAGGACGAAATCCGCATTGTTCCTCCAAAATCCTAGGTTCGACTATCGGACGGATTCTCCTTTCCAGCACCTTGGCATAGACTTTCCCCGGGAGGCTGAGAAGTGTAATGCCACGATAATTGGCACACTTTCTCCGGTCCCCTTTTTTGAAAATAGGAACCACCACCCCGGTTTGCCAATCCAAAGGCACTGTTCCCGAGGTCCATGCGATATTGTATAGACGTGTCATCCAAGACAGCCCCACAGTATCGAGTGCCTTCAGTAACTCTGGGCGAATCTCATCCACTCCTGGAGCTTTGCCACTGCGAAGCTTTTTCACCACCTCAGTGACTTCAGCCAAGGAAATGGAATCTGACCCCCCAGACACTTCTGGCCCTACCTCCTGTACAGGAGGCATGTCTCTCGGGTTAAGGAGTTCCTCAAAGTGCTCCTTCCAACGCCCAACAATACGCTCAGTCTAGTTCAGAGTTTCACCATCCTTGCTGAGCACAGCTTGGACAGTGTCCCCCCTCCCCCTCCTGAGCTGTCGGAGTGTTTTCCAGAACCTCTTGAGGCCGCCCGGAAGTCATTCTCCATGGCCTCTCCAAACTCCTCCCATGCTCTGGATTTTGCTTCAGCAACTGCCACAGCTGCAGCCTTTTTCGCCTGCCGATACCCATCCGCAGAATCGGAAGTTCCCCGAGCTAGCCAATCTCGAAAAGCCTCCTTCTTCCGCTTGACAGCTTCCCTCACCCCCGGTGTCCACCAACGGGTTCTTGGGTTGCCGCCATAACAGGCACCGACAAGCTTTTGACCACAGCTACATGCAGCCGCTTCCACGATGGAGGTCCGGAACAGTGTCCATTCAGACTCCATTCCCCCTACCTCCTCCGGAACATGTGAGAAGTTCTCTCGGAGGTGAGAGTTGAAATCCATCCGGACAGAGTCATCTGCCAGCTTTTCCCAGCACACCCTCACTATACGTTTGGGTTTACCAGGTCTGTCCGGCAGCTTTCCCCGCCATCGGATCCAACTCACCACCAGATGGTGATCGGTTGACAGCTCAGCCCCTCTCTTTACCCGAGTGTCCAAAACATACGGCCTCAGGTCAGAAGACACAACCACAAAGTCGATCATTGACCTTTGGCCCAGAGTGCTCTTGTACCAAGTACACTTATGAGCAATCTTATGTTCGAACATGGTGTTCGTTATGGACAAACCATGGCTAGCACAGAAGTCCAACAACATCACACCACTCGGGTTTAGATCAGGCAGTCCGTTCCTCCCAATCACTCCTCTCCAGGTTTCCCAGTCATTGCCAACGTGAGCATTGAAGTCCCCCAGCAAAACAACAGAGTCAGTGCATGGAATCCCCTCTAGAACTCCAGTCACTGCCTCCAAGAAGGCCGAATACTCTGAGCTGCTGTTCGGTGCATACGCACACACAACAGTCAAAGTTTTCCTCTCTGCAAGCCGGAGCCGCATTGAGGCGACCCTCTCGTTTACTGGGACAAACTCCAGCTGTACAGGCGCCAGCCGGGGACTTGTGAGTATCCCCACACCCGCCCGGCGCCTCTCACCCTGTGCAACTCCTGAGTAAGAGAGAGACCAACCCCTATTGAGGAGTTTGGTTCCAGAGCCTACACTGTGTGTAGAGGTGAGCCCAACTATATCTAGCTGGTATCTCTCAACCTCACGCACCAGCTCTGGCTCTTTCCCCCCCAGTGAGGTTATGTTCCACGTACCAAGAACCAGTTTCCGCTGACAAGTTCCACGACGCCAGGGGCCCCCTTGCCCCCGCTCTGTGCCCGATGGGCATTGCACCGCACCCCTACTCTGGATCTTGCGGGTGGTGAGCCTACATGATCCTCCCACGTTGCCATTTCGGGCTGAGCCCGGCCGGGTTACGTGGGCTGCCCAGCCACCAGACGCTCGCCGTCGGACACTACCCCCAGGCCTGGCTCCAGGGGTAGGTCCCGGTAACCCTTTCCCGGGCAGGGTACACTGAATTTTAATGTGTGTACTCATAGGAATGCTTTTGGATCATGTTTGTCTGGATCTTCACTCCAGACCTGTTCGCCATGGGAGACCCTACTGGGAGCTAACAGCTCCCGACGACATAGCCCTGGAGGTCATGAGACCAGACAAGCCCTTCCGCCACGACAAGGCCCTGATCCAGGAAGGGAGTTTTACAGTTTACCTTCTAAATTGCACTTAATGCTAGGAAATATGGCAAATAAATACATTTCATGGAGTACAGATTTTTCATATGTTGTCACTTTTTTTCTGACATCTTGTAAATTGTAACAGAAACAATGTGTATGAAATTATGTTTAAATAATACATTTAATAATAACCACGTTTTATTACAGAGAGCATAACTAGTCCTGTTTAATTATATGTGGTGAAGCATTTGAAACACAGAATAAAAAACATTGTTTTGACAGTTTGATTGCACCATTTTCTAAATGTAAATATTGGGACTATTTAAGGAGAAATGGAAACAGTCTAACAAGAAGCTGATGAATAAGAAGTTCACTTTTTATGCTGTATTTAGTTAAACATAGCACAGTTCATCTGGACTGAATGTGACAGTACAAGACTTACCGTGGATGTCTTGTAAAAACCTAAGACGTCCTCACGCAGCAAGACCAGCAGAGCACGAAGAACTGTAGTTCGCCTTGTGTGGACATGTAATTCCTAACCAATAATGAAAAACCATGATACAGTTATCAGGTCAGTTAATCACACTTGTTAAACAGTGTATATCACACAAAATTCCCCCATAAACAAAAAACTCCTAACCTGTTCATCAAGCACCTTCAAAATGTCACCAAGAGCATCTGAAACTCGCCCTGTCTTGGAAGCCTTTTGCCAGAACATGGTCATCAAACGAGATGTGTGGTGATCCAGTTGTGCATAGAATTTGTTGGGCAAGTTTTGGTTTGTGATCCTCTGAAACTCTGCATACACCTTTAGTTGACAAAAACATTCCAATGATATATAAATATATATATATAAACATATATTTTACAGTGTATATATCACTGGACAAAATAAATACCTCAGCCTCCATCCGCAGGGCAGGCCAGGAAGGAATTGTTTAACTTATGGGCTGGTGGTGACAATGATCTGAGGGTTTCAAGGGTTACTTGGTTGTGTCCCTGCAGAACGTTTGGTAAGAAGTTGACTTCTGCACGCTTTGGTCTCTTTATGTTTGAGTGTGATGGTTCATTTTCAGGATTCGTCCGACTTCTTTTACCAGCATTAATATAATTTATATTACAATATTTTTTATCATTTATTAATTCATAATTTGATTCAGTACACAATATACTTTGATTCGGTCCTTATATTGGACTGAGGTCTGATCAAATATGTTAAATGCGACCTGAACTGAAAGTGTTCTTGATTTTGTAAGAACAACAGTTGAACACATCTCTACTTTTTTATCTTAGATTATTCATACCTTTTTAATACTACATTTCAAGACACAAAACTACTATGATTTAAAATCCACTAAGTCTGTCCTAATGGAATGTGTGTACAATACAGGTAATAATTAAGAATAATGTCATAATACTTTATTTAATAACGTCAGTATTCTTTTAATTATGAGGCTACATTATCTTGAACATAACTGTGAAAAGAACTTCCAAAGATCTTAATTCATGAAAAAAATCATGCTTGGAAACAATCAAAAGTAGAGGACAATAGGAATCATGGACAAAATGTACAAGTCATAACAAGGCTGTATTTGAAAAGTTGAACAAACCAAACTTTTATCTTTGATTTTGCCTTCCCTCCTCTCTCTCTCTCTCTCTCTCTCTCTCTCTCTCTCTCTCTCTCTCTCTCTCCCTCACTCTCGGTCACTCTCACTTCCTCACACGCTCTCTCCCACCCTCTCCTTTTCTATCTCCCTACCCCTCAGCTGGTCTCTCTCTCCCTCCCTTGCTGCTCACTCTCTCACCCCCTCCATCGAAACACAACTCTGTCTCAATTGCAGCGGTCGTAGCTATCTTTTTTTTAAATATATAAACATATCACGCATGCCTAGAGAGGAAGGCTGTCTATTCAACCAGTCTGAACCAAGTATACATTGCAAACAAATAACATAAAAATATTGCTGTGCCTTACCTTTTTTGGGTGCAGCGTTGCTCCGAAGAAATTGTGGTTTAAAGTTAACAGTCCTGTTTTGTTTGGTGCTCTCCCAACGGTCCGACTCAGCACAGAAAAGTCCCGATGTAAGCTTAATGACTTAACATTTCAACATTAGAATGTTAGATATGCAACTCATGCTGTCTATTCCAATTAAAATATGAACTTTAAACAATTCCCTTCAAAAACTGTAGTATTTTTGTAATAGTTTCAAATACCTTTGTGACACATTTGGCTCAACTTTGTTTAACGGAGCTACAAAACACGTTATTTTGTTAACTGTATAACGGAACACTATTCTTCCAAATTCCACACTTTAGCAAAGACTGACGCAAAGAAATTCACTGAAATCCATTAACCCAGACCATCCACCATCTTGATTGAAAATTACACGCAGTGATTCTACGCCTATGACGTCAGACGTCACGGTGCATAAACCTTTAACATTTATATTCAGGTAAATCCATCATATAAAGTTAATTTTACTTAAAACCACAAACAGAACTCTGCTAAATGAAAACATCACAGTTTCACAACCTCAAAAAGAAGAAATCGTTTAATATAATTGATTTGTTGAAGTGAATAAAACCTTTTGAAATATCTAAGTTAGAATCACTCAATCCAGTTAATGAATTTGAACGTTAGGGTTTACAGTGCTGGTAGGTGGTTTGGAGACTCAAAAGTGTCTGTAGGTGTGAATGTGTGAGTGAATGTGTGAGTGCGTGCCTCCAGGGCGCCACCTTGCACCCAGTGATCCCAGGTAGACTCCGGACCCACCGCGACCCTAAAATGGATTAGCGGTTTCAGACAATAAATGAATTAATGTATTTCCATCCTGACCATCACCATTCATTTAGAAGTCATCATTGTGGATAAAGTGACTCTGAGTTTGAGGTTAAATAAAACACAGAATAGATTTTTAGAGATCTAAATATTTTAGCGTGTCATTTACAACGTCTACTTTAAAAAATTATGGCAGAAATCAAGAGTCATGAAGAATGACTTGAAGAGAAGAGGCAGATCAATGGAAGAAGAAAAGTAGTGAAAGTTCTGAGCACTGCTTCATTACAAATAAAACATGAAAACCACGAGGTTTTAGTGGATTACAGCATTTATTAATAACACAATAATCAATAACAACAATACGATAATTAACATCAATGAAACTAATATTTACAGATTACAGAATTTAATCGATTACATCAATAACATCAATAAAATCAATATTTACAGCTTCAGAAATTCAGAAATAATTTAAAAAAGAAAGGGTAAAGTCAGGGATAGTTTTTTTTTTTCTAAACTTAGTAACACAATAAATAAATACAATAAAATTAAAGAAATCAATATTTACAGATTTCAAATTAAGAAAAAATCTAAAAAGGAAGGGGAAAGAGTCAGGGATTTTTTTTTTTTTTGTAGGACTAGCAACACAATCAATGGCTACAATAAAGGCAATTAAGTCAATATTTACTGATTGAAAAAGCAGGGAATGAAGAGTAAAGGGTCAGGGAAATGTTATTTTTTTGGTTCTTTTTTTGCTGTAATTTTTCCTTCAGTAGAAAGTGGAGGTCATCATGGAGGAGGAGGCTGTGAGTGTCAGAGCCTGGATCACAACTAAACAATAAAATAGCAGCAGAGTAAAAATGACACACTGACCACAAACACAAGCAGCGGTCAGTTCACTTTGATCACATGACATTTTTATAAGAATGAAGAAACATCCCTGTGTGGTCATGACATACCGTTCCTATCGGTGAGCCTCCTGGCCTGCCTTCGTTCTCAATCGAGAGTCAAGCGCTACTTAACCCTGACCATAAGGTCACCAGAAGGTCTAGGAGAAGAAAACCCCACATGAACACACTCTTCATGTCCGACACCACTGTGTCCAATTTGTGAATTCTGCATCCTCGGTTTAGTAGCTGTGTTAAAGCCTGGGTCTCAAGACGCTGAAGGACTCACCACTTGGTTAGCTTGGTAGACGGTCACCTGCTGGTCACTCTGGAGGTGTGAGGACAGAGGGTGGGACGGAGGCTGAGATGGAGCTACAACACAACAACAGCAGAGGGTTCAACAACCAGGAGCTTTTCATCTACTGTGAGTAATGAAATAGTAATTACAATGTAATAACATGATTAATAACATACCATTCTGTGAGTGTGACCTCCTCCATCACCTCCTTCACTTTCTCCTCCTCCACCTATTCCTCTATCACCTTGTCCTCCTCCTTCTCTCCACACTGTTAAACAAAGTTTGCAGTAGATGGTTGTGGAATGAGGGCAATGATATTAGCACATTTTAATTAAATTCAGCTAATGTAATTATAAAGAAAATCTCACCTCCTCCTCCTCCACCTTCAGCAACATCTGCTCCTCCTTCTCTTCTCTCATAACATCCACCACCTCCTCCTCCTCCACTTTAGACTCATCCTCCTTCTCTTCCTCTTTGAAGGCCTCCTGTTCCTCCTCCACCCTGTGTCATGGGTTGGATGGGTTGTTACCAATATCTGGTGAGAATTTCATGTCAATAGCACCTTTAGAAATGTATTTACTTAGAAAAATGGTGTCGTGTTCAATTCTTATTTCACACGCTATATTTGGAGCTGCGTTCGGCCGTCATTAAGCCTGTTTCCCCCACCGCTCCAAGGTACGCAGCCCATATGCTCCTGGCTTCTCCATCTCCTGCTGCGACTGGTGTCGACAGTGAGCCCCCACCCCCCTCATTTCACCCTTTTTTTTAGCACATTCCCGTCTTTCCTGGTGCAGATCCACGTGTTGCCTCTTCTCTCTCCTGCTTCTCCTCCTCCCACTGGAACTAGCCTCCTGACTGCTCTGCCTGCTACAAGCTTTGCAGCGCATCTGCTCCTGCACAGACATGTCTCCTGACATTAATGACTCCTTGAAATGAATGACTTTTATATTGAATGACAATATTTCTGCACATTACAAGGGCTCTATTTTGCCTACTCCTTGCACATTTTGTCTCTACTCATCATCCCAACCCCTCCCTTTATCATCCCACCCTCTTCCCTCATCCTACCCACTCCTCTGCAGCTGCCGCTCCTTGCCTCAAGCTTTCCATCTCTGATTTTTCAACACATCCTCTTTGCTACCGTGGACTTTTAGCCTAATTCCCTCACTTTGCAACTGTCCCGCACCCTGCCTCTTACTTTACAGCCCATCCTGTCTTGTGCTGCAGACTTTGTCCCTACCATTCGCTATGGGGCCTCTTTGCAGCTTGCCTTCTCTCCTCGGAAGCTGCGGTTGACCTTTGTCCTTCTGCCCTCCCCTTCACAATCACACAGCAGCCTGCGTCTACTCTACAGTTCATGCTCTCTCCTGGGGTTGCTGGGGATCTTTGTTCCTGCCTCACCGCTTTGCATCTACGCTGCTCCCAGCTAGAGTTGTGTAGTTTGCACCTTCTCCTACAACAGACGTTCACCCAACCTCTACTATTTCCTACGGAACTGCACCTTCTCAGAATACCTGCCAACTGAGGACATCTTAGTTTCATCAATGCTGCCCCCTTTTGTAGTATTCTCTGACGTTCATTGCATCTACTAATCCATTTCCCCTGGTCCAATGATCTTGGCCATCTTGAGATCAACTCTGATGACTGTTGTGTTTTGCAACTGCTACTCCTTTGTCACGCTGCACTTTGAGGACTCAAATTACAAGTCACTCCATCCTTATTCACTCTAATATTTCTGCCATCATCATAATCTATACACTGTGAAGGACTGGTGCCCCCTCCAAGGTGTGTTCCCGCGTTGCACCCAATGATTCAGGGTAAGCTCTGGAACCACCGTGACCCTGAACTGGATAAGCAATTACAGATAATGAATGAATGAATAAATGTTTAAAGTATGTTCAATTTACTCAACCTAAAGTTATTCTTCTACCATCTTGGCTCCAGCTGAAAACCAATGACAGGTTACTAATGTGTCCATTTTAGGTTTCTGTTAAAACTAACCGTTGACATTGTAGCAGCATTAGCTGAAGAGCATACTGAAAGGTACAATGGCCTCCTGAGTTACATCATAACAATATTTATAACGCTTACAAATATTTACAAAAAACTCAGAACACAACAGCATTAAGGAGAACTGTTAAGTAGTGAAAGAACCGTTCCCACGGGACTGAGTGGAAGGACAGGAAACTGGGTCCGCCAATCAAGGATCACTCCAAACTCCAAAATTATTTTCACCCCAAGCACTTAACTTTATTTGATGAGGCAGGCCTTCACCTCATCACACCCCCCCCCCCCCTTAACATGTCACTTCTCAGAGTGACGTGAGAGGAAGTCCGCAATTATATTCTGAGGACCTTTTCGGTACCGGATCTGAAATTTAAAAGGTTGTAATGACAAATACCAGCGAGTAATTCTAGCATTACTGTCCTTCATACGTTGCATCCATTGTAAAGCTCTATGATCCGTCTCTGAAATAAAGTCTGTGCCCAACAGATTGAACGAGTCCAATGCCCACTTCACAGCAAATGCTTCCTTCTCTATTGTAGAGTAATTAATCTCTCATGGAAATAACTTTCTGCTAATGTACAGAACCGGTTTCCAGTCCCCTTCATCTTCTTGGAGAAGCACTGCTCCTAATCCATGCCCGGATGCATCTGTCTGCACCACGAATGGCTTATCAAAGTCTGGGCTAGTAAGTATGGGTTCTGAACCTAAGCATGCCTTCAGATCGTTGAAGGCTGCATCGCACTCATCCGTCCATTTTACCCTTTGTGGTTTGTCTTTCTTCACCAAGTCTGTCAATATTGCTGCTCTATCTGCAAAGTTTGGGATGAAACGCCTATACCAGTCCACCATTCCCAAGAAGGATCTCACCCTCCTCTTTGTTGTTGGTGCTGGACATCTTTCGACTGCCTCCACTTTGTCCACCTGGGGGCGAATAACTCCTCCTCCCAGGACATAGCCTAGGTATGACACTGTGTTTCTTGCCAAATTCCATTTACCTGGGTTGATCGTCAGCCCAGCATCTGCAATTTTTCTCAAGACTGTGGTTACATGCTGTAGGTGTTCTTCCCAGGTTGTGCTATATATGATGACATCATCTATATAAGCAGCTGCAAATCCCTCTGTTCCCTTTAATACTCCATCCATCAACCTTTGAAAGGTCGCAGCTCCTCCATGGAGACCAAAGGGCATCATTTTAAAATGATATAATCCACTAGGCACCCTGAACGCTGTCAACTCTCTAGCTGAAGTACTTAATGGCACCTGCCAGTACCCTTTACATAGGTCTAGTGTTGTCAAAAACTTTGCTTTTCCCAATCTTTCAATCAACTCATCTGCTCTAGGCATTGGGTAAGGGTCAAAAGCCGATACTGAGTTTAATTTGGAGAAGTCAACACAAAATAGCAGACCCCCGTCCTTCTTCGGGACCAGAACAACTGGACTGCACCATTCACTCTTTGAGGGTTCAATTACCCCCAACTTTAACATCATCTCCACCTCTTTTTTTTAGTTCCGGAATCAGACGTGCTGGCACCCTGCAGTTTGTCTGTCGGATTGGATCCTGTTTCAGCAGCCGTATATTATGATATATGATGTTTGTTCTCCCTGGCTCTTCTCTAAACAGATTAGGTGGAAGGACGTTCTCCAGTTCTGTCTGCTGTTCTGGGCTAAGGTGTGATAAGTTGAGTGATGGACAGCCCTCTCTTCTTGTAGGGAAGTACTGCACTGTATTTTCTTCTTCTTCTCCCACTGCCCTTACCCATAACTGTTCTGTGCTGTTCTTGTTGTCATCTCTCCATGCCCTCAGCATATTAATATGAAAGACTTGTTTTGTTTTCTTTCTGTCTGGGAGAAGTAGTTTATATGATGTCTGCCCGATCCGTTCGAGTACTTCATATGGTCCATGCCACTTGGCTAGTATGCTGGTATCTGACATTGGCAGTAAAACAAGGGCTTTCTCCCCTGGTTTTAGCTCTCTGTCTCTTGTTGCTTTATAATACTGTCCCTCCCATGCTTCTTTCAATACATCTAATAGCCCTCTCACTTCTCTTCCGTACAGTAGCTGGAATGGTGAGAACCCTGTGGATGCTTTGCTAATCCTTTGCTAGATTACCATTTTTGCATTTTGTAAACAATGGTATAAGTGACTCATCCTGCCTTTGTAACTGCTCTATATTATCTGGGTAATATTTATCTTTGGTAAACATTTAACTGACATGAGAGTCTGACTTGCTCCTGTATCAATTAAAGCTTTAAACTCCTTATTATTAACTTTTACTAATATGACATTTTCTTCACTGTCATCCCACAATTCTAGACTATTCTCTTTTCTGGGTATATAACACATTTGACTCTTACTGTTATCAAATTTAGGACATGCACTAATTTTATGTCCAACTTGATTACAATTAAAGCATTTTAATACTTTCTCTTGTGGACGTTTAATACTGCTTTGAAAGGTTCCCTCCCTTGCATTGCTGTTACTCCAACGCCCTTGTGCAGCTATTTTACTATACTGTGTCATAGGACCATAACCCCTCCCACTCCCAAACTTACCGGGCTCATTGAGGTGACGCGGTTTGTTTAACTTTTCTAACCGGAACTCTTCCTCTGCTCTTCTAGCGGCAACAAATGCTTCTGATAATTCTACTGCCTTCTCCGCTGAGGGTAGGCTACGTTCAGTAATCCAACTTCTGAGCGCCGGGCTCACCATACTCAGGTATTGTTCCAGGATTATTGTGTCCCCGATTTGTTCCTTTGTTTTTTCTTTTGGTGTCATCCACCTTTCGTATAAACCCTTCAGCCTGGTGTAGAGTTCTCTCGGTGTCTCGTCCTCTTTTACCATTTTGCTTCTAAAGCCAGGTTTCTTTATTTATCTCATATTTCTTTAAAACGGCGTCTTTGATCTTCGGATAATTACCAATCTCCTCGATATCCATAGATACATACGCCGCTCTGGCTTTTCCTTCTAAAAGTGGAACCAGATGTAACGACCAGCTTTCTTCAGGCCATTTCGCTGCTTGAGCTATGCGTTCGAACATGGTTAAAAAGTGTTCGATGTCATCAGTTTCTTTTAATGTTGGCATTCTTGGTGTTGGCAAAGTATTGTAAACTGGACTTTGCGCTGTTTGTTGGAAATCTTCGTTCCGTCGTTGCTCTACATTTGGAAGCTGAGTATTTCTTATTATCTGCCTTTGTAGATGTTCGGTCCTTTCTTCCTCACCTTGTTTGCGTGTTCTATCCGCTTGGCTTTTTTGCATTTCTTCCTGCAATAGTCCGAATTGGTGCTGTAAAGAGCGCCATCTCTGCTCTTGCCTTGTGGCTTCTCTTTGTCGCAGATCATCTTTTCCCCGTTGTTCTGTAATGAAGTTCTGCAGCATACTGCACATTTGTTCCATGGTCGCTGCGGTGCTGCTAGACGCTGTGTCTGGGGGGGGGGGGACACGCCTCTCCTTCATCATCATTTTCAAATTCCTCTTCTCTATGCGTGCTCTGCCCTGCTGGTGTCTTTTTAGGAGACATGTAGTAGTCCTTTGGCTTGTCTTGTGATGAATCCTCGCTGTTTCTTTCAGCTTTGTCTTCTAGTCCTCAGCTTCGATTCCCATCAACAGGATGCACTGCCACCATATGTTAAGTAGTGAAAGAACCGTTCCCACGGGACTGAGTGGAAGAACAGGAAATTGGGTCCGCCAATCAAGGATCACTCCAAACTCCAAAATTATTTTCACCCCAAGCGCTTAACTTTATTTTATTTACTCCAAACACAAAAATAACAAAAGAAAAATAAGTAAAAAGGATCATACAAAAATGAAACAATAGGCCTATTTTCTTAGAGTACCACACACTGACTTCACAGCAATCAGTAAATTAAGGTTTGCCTAATCCTCTAGGATAGCTCTTTCCAGCTCTCCCTAATGACTCTCCTTCTCTCCCCTTTATAGGTTTCGGCCCCGCCCCCTAATTAACTTGAGCCAACCCATTCTCCACATTCAGGTAGTACCTCTTTAAAACTAATTTCCATTATCCTCATACCTAAGATCTAATCCCTAAAAATAAACATACGTATGACATATATTTCATCTTACCGGTAAGTATACTCAATCTCATTCACACTTTTCCCTTCTTTCCTCTACAGGTGCCATGTTAGATCACCTACCCCCCTTCACCTCATCACAAGAACACAAATACATTTAAAAAATGCTACATTAAAAGAATGCTGCATAAACTCAAAACACAACAGCATTCATTCATTCATTCATTCATTTATTCATTGTCTGTAACCCAGTTCAGGGTCGCGGTGAGTCCAGAGCTTACCCGGAATCATTGAGCGCAAGGCAAGAACACACCCCAGTCCTTCACAGGGCGACATATACACACACATTCACTCACACAATCACACCTTTGGACACTTTTTGAGTGACCAATCCACCTACAAACGTGCTTTGGGACCATGGGAGAAATCCGGAGAACCCTGAGGAAACCCATGGGGAGAACACATCAATCTCCTCACACACAGTCACCCAGAGTGGGACTTGAACCCACAGCCTCCAGGTCCCTGGAGCTGTGTGACAACAGCATTAAGGAGAACACAGATACCAGTGGTGGACAAAGTACACAAACCATGTACTTGAGTAAAAGTACAGATACTCAAGGTAAAATATTACTCCAGTAAAAGTAGAAGTCCTTGTTGTAGATCTTTACTTCAGTAATAGTACAAAAGTATTTAAGTACTTAAGTATCAAAAGTAATAGTACTATGGCTCTAATGTCCTATTATCTGATCTGGCAACCCGTTTGGCTGTTCCTGTACCCGTTTAGAAGAAGATGTTTTGATCGCTCGGGTTTTCCTGTTTACTCGTTTCTACTGTATTTCTGTATTTATATCTGTTTTTATAACCTACTAACCATCCATAGATCTATCTTTTCGATTGTCTCCGCAGGAATATTTATTAAAGAGGCACTAAAACTGCCACCGGACCCTGGAGTAACGTTCTTGGTGTAAGTTACTAAAATCAACTAAAAGCGGTAAGTACCTGCAATTCCTGCAAATACTACTGGCTGTTTTGCCTGCTCAGAGTGTGGCATGTTTAGTTTAACCCCCTTTTCCACCTCTAGCGACAAAGATAGTGGTTGTGTTTGTACTAAGTGTCAGCTAGTTAGCTCTCTGGTGGATAAAGTGGACCAGCTAGAAGTGCGCATCCAGAGCTTATTATTGTCAAGGGATAAACAGCGAGATTCAGTGTTAGCAACTCCGGGTGCCTTAGGGAGAGTTAGCACCCCCACGACTCCGGCATTAGAGCCCTCACAGCGGGGTGAATGGGTGACGTCTCGGCGTCATAGCTGGAAAGCTAAGGCTGATGCTAACGCTGAGGCCAAAGCTAGCCCACCGGGACACCACGCTCCTCCGATTTGCGTGTCAAACAGGTTTGCCCCGCTCAGCGAAGCACCCGCTGAGGAGCCTGTTAAGAGTGCTCTGGTTATAGGAGACTCTATTGTTCGACATGTGAAATTAGCTACTCCTTTAGGGGCACCGGCAGTAACAGTTAGCTGTTTATCGGGAGCCAGAGCACCGTATATTAGTGGCAACCTTAGACTGTTAGCTAATAGGAGATATTCGAGGGTAGTCATTCATGTAGGGGCCAATGATATTCGTCTGCGGCAGTCTGAGGTAACTAAGGGTAATATTACAGAGGTGATTAAACTGGCCCAGACGATGTCCGATGCCGTAATCTGCTCTGGTCCCATACCAATGCGGCGTGGCGACGAAGCTTACAGCAGACTTTTGGCGTTAAACTGCTGGATGTCCAAGTGGTGTTCCAAAAATCAAGTGGGCTTTATAGACAATTGGTTACGTTTCGAGGGCAAGCCTGGTCTTATAGGTAGGGATGGTATCCACCCCACGCGGGAGGGTGCTGCCTTACTTTCTTGCAGCATAGCACATAGTATTTTAGTTAGTCAGCAGAGTAGTGTAGACAGCTGCTGACAATCCAGAGCTGGGACCAGGCCGCAGACAGACAGGCTAAACCGACCGTCTGCGAACTGTCTTGAGGCGTCATCCAGGTTCAACTGTATTGAGACTGTGTCTTTCCCCTGAACTAAATGTAAAAGTAGAAAAACAAAATCAGCCTGTTTCAGCAACCTAATCAATATTAAATCATACACAACACCAAGCAGCAACACCTCAGAACTAAAATTTGGGTTACTCAACATAAGATCACTAAACTCAAAAGCACTCATCGTAAATGATATTATAAGTGATCATAAATTCAATGTTTTCTGTCTCACGGAAACGTGGGTTAGACCAAATGAATATCTTACCACAATCCTCAGCAATCTCCGACCATTACTTAATTTCATATGAGCTACGTCTTAGCCATAATATATGTAAGAACCCTCGTTATTCTACAAGGCGTATAATAAAACCATCTACTGCCCTACAATTTATAGAAAACCTCCCAGTTCCAACTCCATTAGACCCAATGGACCTAGATGTACGAACTGACTACTTAGAAAATACCTGTCGATCTACTTTAGAAAAGGTAGCACCACTTAAACATAAAAGTATAAGACAGAAAAAGCTCACACCATGGTATAATGATAAGACCCGTACTTTAAAACAAACATTACGAAAACTAGAGCGGAAATGGCGATCAACCAAGCTTGAAGTGTTCCATTCTGCCTGGAAGGACAGCCTTATAGAGTATAGAAATGCCCTCACTAAAGCTCGCTCAGCATATCTGGCCTCGCTGATCTCCAATAATAAAAATAATCCGAGAGCACTGTTTAGTGTGTTTTCTAGAATTACAAAAAATCAAGCAGGTTCCGAACAACTAATTCCAGCAACTCTTACCAGTAAAGATTTTATGGACTTTTTTAATAATAAAACTGAGAATATTAGACAACAAACTCAAGCCACAGGATTAAATCCATCCTGGCTGCCACCCGATGTAAATGATATAAAATATAATGTAACTGTAAAAGAAAGACTTGAAACCTTTTACCCACTCCCACAATTAGAACTAGAGAAGATTATCACTTCCGCAAACTGTACAACTTGCACACTTGATGCAATTCCCACAAAATTGCTCAAAGAAGTACTACCAGCTATTATCGATCCTTTTTTAACTATAGTAAACTCATCCCATAGCCTGGGCCATGTACCCAAAGCTTTTAAACTAGCAGTTATTAAACCTATGATCAAGAAACCAAATCTTGATGCTAGTACACTGTCTAATTACAGGCCTATTTCAAATTTGCCATTTCTGTCCAAGATCTTAGAAAAAGCCATGGCCCAACAACTTAGTTCATATCTACATAAGAATCATATATATATGAAAAATTCCAATCTGGATTCAGAAAATTTTTTCAGAATCTTGAAAATTCACGAGTTCAATTCAAGAGCAATTATATTCAGATGCAAAATTGCGAAGCGAACTATTCAGAGGTGGAAATCTGAAGCCTTAAATTCAAAAGCAACAAAATTCAGATGCATAATTTCAGTGCAAAAAAAAATCAGTGCTACAAATTCAAAGGTGGTAATATTTTAAAGTCTGATGAGACAGATTTGCTTCTATAGTGTTTCTCTGCCTAAAGCCAATAAAACCAAAGGCAGACTTTGTTTTAACCAACTGTTGTGTAAATTTGAGACTGTAAGTAATCACGTTCAGTTCTTAGAACTGTTAAAAAAAAAAAAAAAAAAAGATTTGTACAGTTTAGTGTTTGGCTGTTTTTGAGACATCAGTAATTACTATTCAATCATATACACAGTTTACAGATCTAGATTAGATGTCACAAATCACTCACCGAGAGCTAGTTGGAGATCTATTAAAAGCAAACGAGGTCAAAACCAGAAGAAATATTCCAAAAAACAACAATCAATACAGTACATGTTCAAAAGACAAAAACACCTGTAGAAATTAGTTCCTTGTCTTCTGAGTCAATTATCAGACAGTTTTGGAATAAAAGGCAAGTTTTATTCAGGAACCTAAAAGTGAAACAACAAGGCATGTTACTCGCAGGGTCCACTCACAGGGATAGACGTAACATAATTAAAACCTGAGCACACAGATGCCACTAAACACATGCAGGTACGGTGGCCCATAGTAAACAAACATGACGATTATTTAGTCAAGTGATCTACAATGGGTATCAGGCAAAAAGTCAGAAAATCAAAACTGTAGTCTGCTTAAGAAACAGTTGTGTCAGAATTGGAGAAATCATTCAAACTATACTCTGTCTGCAACTGTGCAGGCAAAACAGAGAGCTTAAAGGAACACTGTAATATTTTTTCCTTGAAATTACAGCTTCAAAATCATTGTGATGCTTCACTGACCTGTAATATGGAGAATATATCCTCTGTCGTTGCTATTCTCAGCTCAGCACTGCAGAAACTGCACTATGAAACTTTTGGAAGAGGGTAGGAAACCACCCCTTCCCTCCTCCCTACCAATTTTAGTACAGTGCTGTAAAAGTTAATTGCACTAGGGCAGTGGTTCTCAAACTTTTTCTCGGCCTAGTAATTAAACTGTGCTTCAGTTTCTCACTTTATAATCTGTGCAAAAATGAGAAAGGCAGGTGCAAGGGCGTAGGAGTGAGTTTGATATTGGGGGGACATATTTGCTGAGTCAAAGCCCACCCCATTCCCTAAATATTAGATCACTATAAGCTGATTCCTGTAGATAAGGCAGTAAAATACTGCATTTATAATGATGTGGAACAGCATTTGTTTAACATTCATGTTAGAGAGAGTGAGACTGTTTTCCACACAACACGCTATGGAACTTTACATACTACACCACAGAAACAATGATAATAGTGGTGTATACGATGTGGTGCAGCAGTGTGCAGACTGAGACACGGCCAGATGGCCATAATTAACCTTCATCGTTATCTGTTGTGCTGTTGTTTCTGATCTCAAACCCACAGCTGCTAAAACTAACTTTATGAACCAGACTCTGACAGTGAATAGGGGGCCAGTAAAACTGATGGTTGGAGCAGTATTATATTTGCCTTAACGAAGGATGAAAGAAGACCCACGGTGTCTGACTCGCTGCCAAATCGCGTTACTAGGGGAGCCCCATGAGCAGAAAAAAAACAACAACCAAATCTTACCTTGTGTTTGAGTAAAAAACTATGTTATGCAAATGTCCTAAGCTATTGTGAATGCTTATACTTGTGTGTTGGCATCTGCATCACTCTCCAATTACAGCTCCAAACCACTAGAGATGTATTTCAAACATCTTTTTTGTTAACATTTAAGAGTTAATATTTCGGGACTTTTGAACCATGTTCATCCGACTGCAGACCAATCACAGTCGTTGTGGTAGACGTTACAAGTTACATTTCTGGAGAAGTACACATCAGGCTGTGCTGCCTACCGCATAGGTTCTGCACAAGCAATTATGACATCAATAGGTTCTACACGAGCAAAGTGTTATAATTTAAAATGAGCAAGATTTATTGATCATTATAGAGGGATTGAATTTAGGGAAAAAAATATGGGCAACGGATTTGGAATGGGGAAGTGTTAATTTATTTGAATAAACCTTGGCTGAGTCAGTACATTAATAAGGAACATAAAATATTTTTACAAGGGCGTATAATGGGAGTATATCTCAGACAAATAACAAAATAATGAAAAGTGATTTATTAATAGAGACAAAAGGAATACATACACATATTTGGTTAGAAAGATCCTATTTAAATAGGGTAGGAATTGAGAAATGACAATCGGCAGAATTAATTAATTATAAATTGTAGTTACTAACAGTAGTTACTTACATAATTTACGGGATGCTGAAATTATTTTTCCCCATTTGAAAATAAAAGATGGAATAAAACGAATTTGGAAAAAAATAATTATTGGGACCTGTACTGGACTTATTATTAAATAGTCAAGAGTTAATAAAAGCAGAGCTTGGCATGGAACAACTTCCCATGGGGGGGATAGCCTTATTGAATTGTATGCCACTTGATTGTGGTTTGATTTCTTTAATTATTTAGATAGTTTGCTGTAAATAAGCTATTAATGCTATATAAGCTTTTAGTGCTATACTAATGCCACCCAGTAAAAATGTATACGCTGAAAATCATCTTTGAATAATGAACAAATGATGTGTGCGGAGCACGAATGATGAAAAACACAAAAATGCAAATATGAATATTAGAAATAAAATGAAATTAATTGGAAAATAGTAAAAATTAACAAAGTACATTTATATTAATAATATCTCTAATAATATCTAATAATATAATAATATTTTGCCCAAGGAGAGAAGTGAGCAGAAAGAGAGGTGACTCCTGAAGAAAACTGACAGAAAACTGGGACATGAGCCAGAAATTACACACACACACACACACACACACACACACACACACAGAACCCCTTTATAGTTGTGAGAATATATATATATATTAGTAAAGAATTATGGGGAATATGCTGCACAAACAAACAAACAGACACCTTTAGATTTAATGATAACAAAGTTAGTGAGAAAGAATGAGAAAACCATATTTAGTGCATTCTGTTGATAACTTTTTAAATATTTGCAAAGTTTGCATACAATATAACTTTAGAAAATCTATAACTACTCCATTAGGACACATTCCAACACCAGATGGACCATTTAGACACATAATTAATGATTACATGGATATGGGCAAACCAATTGGGAAACACAGATACGTGTTAGTTGCAACTGATGCTTTCAGCAGATGGGTGGAAGCGCATGCAACAACTAAAGAAGATGCAGAATCTGCAGCCAGATTCCTGCTAAGGGAAATTATTCCCAGATTTGGTATACAAAATGAACGTAGCTCTGACAATGATCCACATTTTGTAAACCAAGTTATTAATATTATTACACAAGCCTTATATTATGTGTAAAATGCATGCAAGGCTGTGTGTATCATCCCCAATCACAAGGCCTGGTAGAAAGACAAAATGGAACTTTAAAAGCTAAAACTGCTCAAATATGTGCAAACAGTGGGCAAAGAGTTAATTGGCTCAATGCTTTGCCTTTGGCATTGATGAGTATGAGGATGTCAACAAATCGTGACACATGAAATGGCGTCTGATAGACCAATGCCTTGGACATATCTTAAAGCCCCAAACAAAGGACCCAATTTGGCCTTGTTGAAAAAAGAAATGCATGCTTAACAGAAATCCATAGAAAACTGTTTACTCATGTGAAAGGTGCCACAGTGGAACGCAATGCCGAAACAACAGCTGAAGGCCTGAAAGACATCCTGCCCTGTGATTATAAGCCTGCCTGTCTACATAAGGGTCTTCAGAAGGTGTTGGCAAGAGCTAAGGTGGGAAGGACCATTTAAAGTGATCCTCACCACATCCACAGTAGTCAGAGTTGAAGGCAAGAGTGTGTGGATTCACCTAAACTACTACTCCAGAGTTCCACCTTTACTGGCACCACAGACACCACCACCAGAAGAACAACAAGTTCAAAATCAGCAAACACAGAGTCAAGCCCAACAAGACTCTGCAACAGACGCCAGATCAAGTGGCATTTCCAGGCCACAAACCAGAAGTGTCACAAGACACCTAGAGACTCAGACAGCGATTCAGCTCCTGCTGAGGATGATGATCAGCAGTTCAGTGAACACGACGAAAGACAGCCGAGTGAGGACGAGGACCATGGACCAGCTCAACAGCCTGGTTCAGATTAAGTGTCAATGAGAGTCAAAATGCTATGACTGGTGAACAGTCACCCTGACTCCAACTATTAAACTATCTCAGTTTGAGATGTGAGCCTAGCGCTGTCTCAACTGCAGTTATTCAAAAAGATCATGGAAGTCACACTGCGAGTAATTGAAGGTATAAACTGTGAAGAAGTATATCGCAGTCCCATAACATTTACACATTGGGCAGATGGTGTAAGAGCTTTCAGTGACATTTCTACTGACTTTGTTTTTATTCCAGACTTGACCATTATTACTGCAAATGATTGCTGAACGATATACCATCTTAGAGGAATCAGACATGATTTCTTCTTACAAGGTCCTTGTCACCTGTCGTGTTGGCCCATTACTCCAAGAAAAGGAACCAGATGGGTGTGTTCTCCCCGTGTCCGCGTGGGTTTCCTCCGGGTGCTCCGGTTTCCTCCCACAGTCCAAAAACACACGTTGGTAGGTGGATTGGCGACTCGAAAGTGTCCGTAGGTGTGAGTGTGTGAGTGAATGTGTGTGTGTCTGTGTTGCCCTGTGAAGGACTGGCGTCCCCTCCAGGGTGTATTCCCGCCTTGCGCCCGATGATTCCAGGTAGGCTCTGGACCCCCCGCGACCCTAAAATTGGATAAGCGGTTACAGATAATGGATGGATGGAAGGAACCAGATGAAGTGAAGTGCCCCTCTCCTTGATCTGCAACTTGCCTCTATATAATCCATGAGGCAGAGATGTATTTCACATATACATTTAATTACATATTACTTAGTTACATTAGTTACACATTATTTACCAGCATGTGTCAGTCTATGTCATTAGACGCTCAATAGTTAAATTTACAAATATGATTTCGTATGGTAGCTAAGGTATGCTCTCCTGTGATTATTTTTATATTGACATAGGGCCAACTGCACTCATAAGTTGAGGCTTGGCAAATTAGTTTTTTTGACTGAGATGAAGGTTACAAAAGCTTAATTATTTTTGTTGTTGTTTCTTTTGACCTAGTTGCTCTGGACAGTGCTGACTTCTTCATCAGCCTCAGCCTGTGAATGATGCCCATGTCTAGAAGTGTTAAGGCTGAGCAACCTTAAAAGGAATACAGTGTAAAAATTGCCTCCTGAGCACCCCCTACCTGCTGCTGAATGTAATTCACTTTTACAATACTGTTGTGAAATCAAGTCTCACACAAAAGGCCATTTTTTACCACTTTGTGGCATCCCCCCTTCTTCTTACAGCACTCAGCAGACGTGTGGGGACAGAGGAGACCAGTTTCTCAAGTTTAGAAATAGGAATGCTCTCCCATTCATGTCTAATACAGGCCTCTAACTGTTCAATCATCTTGGGCCTTCTTTGTCGCACCTTCCTCTTTATGATGCGCCAAATGTTCTCTATCGGTGAAAGACATGGACTGCAGGCTGGCCATTTCAGTACCCGGATCCTTCTCCTATGTAGCCATGATGTTGTGATTGCTGCAGAATGTGGTCTGGCATTATTTTGTTGAAAAATGCAGGGTCTTCCCTGAAAGAGATGACGTCTAGATGGGAGCATATGTTGTTCTAGAACCTGAACATAGTTCTCTGCATTAATGGTGCCTTTCCAGACATGCAAGCTGCCCACAAAACAGTTTTCCATTTTGCCACACTCCATTTTAAAAGACCCCTGGCCCAGTGCAAACGTCTGAGCTTGTGGAGCTTGCTTAGAAATGGCTTCCTCTTTGCACTGTAGAGTTTCAGCTGGCAACAGCGGATGGCACGGTGGATTGTGTTCACTGACAATGAAAAAGCAATTGTTCCAGATTCTCTGAATCTTTTGATGATGTTATGCACGGTTGATGATGATAACTTAAAACTCTTTGCTATTTTATGCTGGGTAACACCATTCTGGTATTGCTGCACTATCTTTCTGTGCAACAATGGTGGAATTGGTGATCCTTTTACCATCTTGGCTTCAGAGAGACACTGACACTCTGAGAAGCTCTTTTTATACCCAATCATGTTGTCAATTGACCTAATTAATGTTAATTGGTCTTCCAGCTGTTCGTTATATGCTCAATTTCCTTTTTCCAGCCACTTAATGCTACTTGTCCAAACTTTTTTGGGATTTGTTGACACTGTGAAATTATGAATCAACATATTTTTCCTTTAAAATGTTACATTTACTCACATTAAACTTTTGATCTGTCATCTATGTTCTATTACGAATTAAATATTGACATTTGCCATCTCCACATCATTGCATTCAGTTTTTATTCACAATTTGTTTAGTGTCCCAACTTTTTGGAATCCGGTTTGTATGTGTAATCGAATAGAATAATATTGACTACATGATAAAACCCATATATCGCTCATACTACACAATGGACCATGTTAATACAACCATAACGTTTAACTCGTTATACTCGTTTAACGTTTAATTTTGCAATTTCTGGGTCCAATCGTGCCTTTGGTCCCATCTTATACATTCATAAAGCATGTTTATGGTTTGAATAAAGCTGAAAATCTCAGTCAATTATGTAATCTTGGATCAGGGGTTCATTAAAAGGAATAAATTAAAAGTGAAAAGAAGCAAGTATGTATGTCTCATTTTATGCTTATGTGCAATAAAAAAATATTAATGAGTTGAGACAAAAAGGAGACAAGAGACACTACACGCCCCGCTGTGCTTTTCTCACACACATACACCCATACATTTTTACACACACTCCACCCCTCAAAACTACATCCCGTGCACGAAAGCCTGAAGGGCCTCTCGCGCTGTACTCGTGCAGTCGCGCGAGATGGAGCTCCACTTACTTCCACTCGCTACGCGCTTTCTGAACTCATACCCAGACTAACTTTCCGCGTGTTTTCCTTTTGTTTTTGTTTTCTCTGAGGTGACCTCGCGCACAGATGGATCCTCGCTCAAGCTGCTCCCTGCTCTATAGGACGTGCTCCCTCGTAGTGGTCCTGTGCGCGCTCCACATTTCCATTATGCTGGTGTTCTGCCTGAGGGACACGGGGACCGAGAGTGATCACGCGCACCGTCACAGGCACGTGCACAGGATACCGCAACCCCGGGGCGCAAGCGTTAGAATGAATACACGTATAGCTACTACTGTCGCTACTACTACTGATCAGCAGGAACTCGAGAGATGTCCAGAGGTGTCCCCACTTTTAGGTGAGTAAGTGCACTTCATTTCAAGTGGATTTCAGTGGTCCAATGGTGGATCAGCAGAGGCCTACACTCAGACAAAGACAAAGAAAGAGAGAGAGGAAGTATGCACTGCTGCAGATTTAATTTCAGACACACAAACTCAAACACTTCCTGTCATACTCCGGTAAAGTTGGTTTCATATTCGCATATTCAGATTTCTGTCTTCAATAGCTCTCAAACGGTGCATGCAAATGACTTAAAACTTGCAAAGTATTGTTTTTGGGATCCAAGACAAGCAACTACAACTCAGTTTATGTCAGAAATGTTTGCCATTTAAAAAACACGAAATATATTGTTTTCTATGGGCTGCCGCCATCTCCGCGAGAGCTAAGGGACCGTTTACAAACTACATTACACAGTAAAAACGAAGGTGACGAACCTCACACATGATGTATGCTACATCTCCTACCTTGATAAATTTAACCCTTACTGGCCTGTGGTGATACATTTTTCATTACAAATTTCAATAGATTTTGAACTTTTGATGATATTGTTTTTAAACAAATTGTATGTGATCAAGTGCCACCCACATGACATACTACACCTCTTATTTTGGCAAATTTAACCCTTACTGGCCCGTGGTGATAAATTTTTCATGATAAATTTCAATAGCTTTTGAGCCTTTGATGATATGGTTTTAAAACAAACTGTAATTGATCAAGTGCCACCCACATGACGTACTACACCTGTTATTTTGGTAAATTTAACCCTTACTGGCCCGTGGTGATACATTTTTCATTATAAATTTCAATAGCTTTTGAGCCTTTGATGATATGGTTTTAAAACAAACTGTATTTGATCAAGTGCCACCCACATGACGTACTACACCTGTTATTTTGGTAAATTTAACCCTTGCTGGCCTGTGGTGATACATTTTTCATTACAAATTTCAATAGCTTTTGAATCTTTGGTGATATTGTTTCAAAACATGTTGTATTTGATAAAGTGCAACCCACATGACATACTACACCTTTTATTTTGGTCAATTTAACCATTGCTGGGCAGTGGTGATGGGTTTTTGAAAATAAATTTCAATAGCTTTTTAACCTTTTATGATATTGTTTCTAAACAAGTTTTATTTGAACAAGTGCCACCCACATGACATACTACACCTCTTATTTTGGTCAATTTAACAATTAATGGCCCATGATGATGCATTTTTGAGAATACATTTCAATAGCTTTTGAATGTTTATTGAAATTGCTCAGAAAGAACATGTAGCTGTTTGAATGAAGTAATGGTGGGGTAGGCAATAATTTGAGCAGCTTTTTTAACAGGTTTTAAAATATTTTTATTGACCAACTGTCAATATTTTGCAGAATGTAAGTATATACACACAAAACAACAGCAATAGTTATAATCCAAAAAAATTACTTTCAATGTAAAAATTAAGTTGTCTGACTCATGAGAGACATAACTTTTGCCAGAGGTGTACATACAGTAGGTGTATGCAAAATGTTGGTGTATCCACAGGATACATTTAAAGAAAGCTGGAGCAGACATTCCCAGAAACAGAGACTGTTTGTCTGTAAAGGGCCATTGTGGATCTAGGACATTGTCCAAGACAAGTAGCAACACATCTCATGTTATGCATTACATAAGGTAGTCTCTGTTTCTGGGAATGTCTGCTCCAGCTTTCTTTAAATGAATCCTGTGGAAACACCAACATTTTGCATACACCTACTGTATGTACACCTCTGGCAAAAGTTATGTCTCTCATGAGTCAGACAACTTAATTTTTACATTGAAAGTAATTTTTTTGGATTATAACTATTGCTGTTGTTTTGTGTGTATATACTTACATTCTGCAAAATATTGACAGTTGGTCAATAAAAATATTTTAAAACCTGTTAAAAAAGCTGCTCAAATTATTGCCTACCCCACCATTACTTCATTCAAACAGCTACATGTTCTTTCTGAGCAATTTCAATAAACATTCAAAAGCTATTGAAATGTATTCTCAAAAATGCATCATCATGGGCCATTAATTGTTAAATTGACCAAAATAAGAGGTGTAGTATGTCATGTGGGTGGCACTTGTTCAAATAAAACTTGTTTAGAAACAATATCATAAAAGGTTAAAAAGCTATTGAAATTTATTTTCAAAAACCCATCACCACTGCCCAGCAATGGTTAAATTGACCAAAATAAAAGGTGTAGTATGTCATGTGGGTTGCACTTTATCAAATACAACTTGCTTTGAAACAATTTCATAAAAGGTTCAAAAGCTATTGAAATTTGTAATGATAAATGTATCACCACGGGCCAGAAATAGTTAAATTTGCCAAAATAAGACGTGTAGTATGTCATGTGGGTGGCACTTGATCAAATAAAATTTGTTTTGAAACCATATCATCAAAGGTTCAAAAGCTATTGAAATTTGTAATGAAAAATGTATCACCACGGGCCAGTAAGGGTTAAATTTACCAAAATAACAGGTGTAGTACGTCATGTGGGTGGCATTTTATCAAATACAACTTGTTTTGAAACAATATCATCAAAGGTTCAAAAGCTATTGAAATTTATAATGAAAAATTTATCACCACGGGCCAGTAAGGGTTAAATTTACCAAAATAACAGGTGTAGTATGTCATGTGGGTGGCATTTTATCAAATACAACTTGTTTTGAAACAATATCATCAAAGGTTCAAAAGCTATTGAAATGTATAATGAAAAATGTATCACCACGGGCCAGCAAGGGTTAAATTTGCCAAAATAAGAGGTGTAGTATGTCATGTGGTTGGCACTTGATCACATACAGTTTGTTTTAAAACCATATCATCAAAGGCTCAAAAGCTATTGAAATTTATAATGAAAAATGTATCACCACGGGCCAGTAAGGGTTAAATTTACCAAAATAACAGGTGTAGTATGTCATGTGGGTGGCATTTTATCAAATACAACTTGTTTTGAAACAATATCATCAAAGGTTCAAAAGCTATTGAAATGTATAATGAAAAATGTATCACCACGGGCCAGCAAGGGTTAAATTTACCAAAATAACAGGTGTAGTACGTCATGTGGGTGGCACTTGATCAAATACAGTTTGTTTTAAAACCATATCATCAAAGGCTCAAAAGCTATTGAAATTTATAATGAAAAATTTATCACCACGGGCCAGTAAGGGTTAAATTTACCAAAATAACAGGTGTAGTACGTCATGTGGGTGGCATTTTATCAAATACAACTTGTTTTGAAACAATATCATCAAAGGTTCAAAAGCTATTGAAATTTATAATGAAAAATGTATCACCACGGGCCAGCAAGGGTTAAATTTACCAAAATAACAGGTGTAGTACGTCATGTGGTTGGCACTTGATCAAATACAGTTTGTTTTAAAACCATATCATCAAAGGCTCAAAAGCTATTGAAATTTATAATGAAAAATTTATCACCACGGGCCAGTAAGGGTTAAATTTACCAAAATAACAGGTGTAGTACGTCATGTGGGTGGCATTTTATCAAATACAACTTGTTTTGAAACAATATCATCAAAGGTTCAAAAGCTATTGAAATTTATAATGAAAAATGTATCACCACGGGCCAGCAATGGTTAAATTTACCAAAATAAGAGGTGTAGTACGTCATGTGGGTGGCACTTGATCACATACAATTTGTTTAAAAACAATATCATCAAAGGTTCAAAATCTATTGAAATTTGTAATGAAAAATGTATCACCACGGGCCAGTAAGGGTTAAATTTATCAAGGTAGGAGATGTAGCATACATCATGTGTGAGGTTCGTCACCTTCGTTTTTACTGTGTAGTGTAGTTTGTAAACGGTCCCTTAGCTCTCGCGGAGATGGCGGCAGCCCATAGAAAACAATATATTTCGTATGACACTCCGGTAAAGTTGGTTTCATATTCGCATATTCAGATTTCTGTCTTCAATAGCTCTCAAACGGTGCATGAAAATGACTTAATACTTGCAAAGTATTGTTTTTGGTATCCAAGACAAGCAACTACAACTCAGTTTATGTCAGAAATGTTTGCCATTTAAAAAACACGAAATTTTTTGTTTTCTAAGGGCTGCCGCCATCTCCGCGAGAGCTAAGGGACCGTTTACAAACTACACTACACAGTAAAAACGAAGCTGACGAACCACGCACATGACATACACTACATCTCTTACGTTATTAAATTTAACCATTACTGGCCCGTAGAGATGTGTTTTTGTGAATAAATTTCAATAGTATTTGAACCTTTCATAATTTTGTTTCTAAAAAGGTGTATTTGATCAAGTGCAACCCACATGACATACTACACCTCTTATTTTGGTCAATTTAACCATTACTGGCTCATGGTGATAGATTTTTCATTAAAAAGTTCAATAGCTTTTCAACCTTTTATGATATTGTTTCAAAACAAGAAAGCTGTAGCAGACATTCCCAGAAACAGAGACTGTTTGTCTGTAAAGGGCCATTGTGAATCTAGGACATTGTCCAAGACAGGTAGCAACACATCTCATCTTAGGCATTACATAAGGTAGTCTCTGTTTCTGGGAATGTCTGCCCCAGCTTTCTTTAAATGTATCCTGTGGATACACCAACCTTTTGCATACAAAAAGGGTTATGGCCCTTTGCATCCAAACAAGAATACATCTACATCTAATAGCTGAAGTCTCAGTAGTTAGCTGTAAATTTCCAAAAACATTCCACCTTAATGGTGAAACAGGTACAACCTAGCTTCTGAAACTGCTGCATATTTAATGTGGAACTGGAAGTTTCAAACTAAATCTGCAGAATAAGAACATCAATTTAGCTGAATATCAGCTTTCTGTCTGTTTACAGCTTTCTTCCTATCTCTTTTAACCCAAACTCAGCACTAAACTTACAACTGTGGTGGGCTACTGGGCTTGTGTTTTTCTCCACCTGTTTTCAGCCTGCAGTCTCCCTGTGGCTCTCTTAAATGAACATGAACATTTTAGCCAACTTTTAAATACACAGAACAGAAATTCGATATCACACAGACGTCATAAATACAGCCCTCATTTTAAGATATCATCCACATTTTTAAATACCACGGTATATGTTATTATCGTTATACCGCCCAACCCTACTTTCACTGAAATTTAATTTTGGAGGTAAACATTTTTCTTTGGACAGCAATGTCATATATTATTGTGTGTTTTCTGCCTTTAGTGGGTGCAGTAAGAGTGGACTTTTCCCAGAAGGTGAATCTGACCGAGGTAAAGCATAACCCACAGCTCTCAGATGGCGGGCGATACAAACCTCGTGAATGTGTGTCCCTCCACAAGGTGGCGATCATCATCCCCTTCAGAAACAGAGAGCAGCTTCTGGAATATTGGCTCTATAACCTTCACCCTGTACTGCAGAGACAGCAGCTGGAATACACAGTGTATGTCATCCAGCAGGTAACACACACACACACAGAACCAACTGTTAGTGTTCTCAGAGGAGCGTGTTGAGCTGATGAAGAGCAGTTAGTGTTGTCTGTTGTGTGTGTTTGTTAGGTTGAGTTGGAGGGAGTTAAACTCTCAGACATTCCAATGCTACACTCTTATGATAGCAAAAGCAATGTTTACACGACCGGCACAGATCCTCCCTCTTCTTTCTTTATCACTCTTTCCCTTCCTTGCTTTCACACTCTTACTCCCTCATTTATAATCTGCCCTGGTTCCATCTTTTTCCTGTGAATGCACAAATTCATTCAGCAGACAGTAAGTGTGGAAACAATGAGGCAGTAGTTATGATATTTGTAAAGTATTTAGAAAGATGATTATGAGATAATTTATCATAACATCTGAACATCTGTGTTTGAAAGACAGGTGTTTGTTTCGTGTGGTTCTGTGTGCATGTGTGAGAGAGATGTTTTTCTTGTTCAAGTGTGTCCTTAAGGAAAATGAGCATGCAAATGCATCAATTTCACTGCTAAACACACCAACCTGGAGGGTTTTTATATTCCTCTAGCTGTCACATTGGAATTGCAAGCTATGCTTACACTCATGGGCAGCTGCTCTGTTGATGTTTTTCTATAGAGATAACACATCTGTGCATCTTTAAATAGTTGGTATCACTAATTAAAGGGGTGTCTACAGAGTACTGCTGTTGTGTGGAAGAGAGGCCCTAAGTTCATGGAGCTTATATCATTATAACCACTCATGGTTATGCAATACTGAGCTAGACTCCAGGTGTTTCTTAGAGGAACTACACCACAGACGTCGATTTACGCTTGAATAACTGTAACTGACAAAACCTGTTAAGAATCATATTGTGTTTATGCATGATATACTCAGTGAAGAGTTTCTATATGAAGAGTGGGGTAAACCAATCTTAAAAACACAGTAATTGGGTTCTTAATGCATGGGATCAAAATGATAATTCACTTATTCATGTTTAAAAGAACCTGCATAAAGAAATGTGCTTTAAATCAGTAAACAACTCCATGCAATTTGAGAATATTGTGTATGTAATAAGCACCATCTTGTTTATTACTTTTTATTGCTTGTTAGTGACATTAGCCTCAGTCCAAAATCGAAATTGTTTTGCATTGAAATGTTCTTTTATGTAAAACACAAACACACAGCAACAAGGTTTTTTCCTTGCATGCTGGTGGGGCCATTACAAAGACTTTTCATTTTGTGGACAATTACCTTATCCATACGCACTACTGACCTAAACCTCTTACTCTTATCCTAAACCAGAACCCTGGCTTGTTCACAGAGATAGGGAGAGATCACAATGAAGCCTCTTGATCGTCTGCACTCTTGTTGATTAGATTATCTCCAGCTGTGAGGAGGGCCATGTGTTGTGTTTTGTGTCATTTTGTTGGGTGATTGGGTCATCCCCTAATCTACCTTGATCCTTAGGGAAAGCAGAAGGGTGGTCTATTCTGTGGCCTCGAATAAACAAGAGATTTTAACTTGGGGCATCTAATTAACTAGAGAGTGATTTAATTTGAATTTCTGAGTTCAAACCAACAGTATAACTGTATATTTTTAAAAAGTACTTCCAACATTGAGTGTGTTTATGTGTGTTTGTGTGTGTGTGTGTGTGTGTGTAGGATGGTGAGGACACCTTTAATCGAGCAAAGCTGCTGAATGTGGGCTACATTGAGGCTCTGAAAAATTATGATTATGAGTGCTTTGTGTTCAGTGACGTGTACCTCATTCCTCTGGATGACAGAAACCTTTATCACTGCTTCAAGCAGCCGCGCCACCTTGCCGTGTCTATGGACAAGTTTGGCTACCGGTAAGACACACACAAAAAAGACACTATTGGATTAACTCTTCACAGTGTGAGTGTGTGAGTGAAAGGGTGAGTGTGGTAACTTTCCACAGGTGTGTGTGAGTGACTGGGTGGGTGTATGAAATTGTCCACAGGTCTGAGTGTGTGAGTGAGTGTGTGAAACTGTGCAGATGTTTGAATGTTTGAGTGACTGGGTTAGTGTGTGCTGCTCTATCCAGTGTGTGTTCCTGCTGTGTACCCAATGATTCCAGGTAGGCTCCAGACTAACTGTAGCCTTGATCTCTATGAAATACATATAAAAGAAGAATGAATGATAAAATGAATGCATAAATGTTGTTTTGAGGTGATATTTGTTCTGTATTGTTTTTGTGAACACAGACTGCCCTATAACCAGTATTTTGGTGATGCGTGTGCAATGAGTAAAGAGCAGTTTCTGAAAATCAATGGTTTTCCCAACAACTACTGGGGCTGGGGTGGCGAAGACGATGACATCTACAACAGGCAAGAAAACAGCAGATTAATATAATATCCATGAGAAATAATCTGATTTATATAGATGTCGTTCTTTAACACAGATGTAGTGAGTCAGGTCAGTCATGTTTTGAAGTTGTGCAACATTTTCTTTCTTAGTTTTACACTGTGGCTGTCAAAAACATCCTGAATGTTTCTCCTCATTTAGTCCTTGGCAGCTCAGCAACGCATCACACAGAGACACACAGGTGTCCTGCATAGTCTCAGAAATGTTAAAGGGAATTAAATTTTATTTTAATGAGGTGTATTAAATGATGAAATGTTTACTTACATTTGTTTGTCTTATGAAGGCTGTCATTTCGAGGAATGAGTATTTCTCGTCCTGATGCTGTAATTGGACGCTGTAAAGTGATTCGACATGAAAGAGACAGACTGAATGAACCAAACCCCAGGAGGTAAACCTCACAAATACACACTTCCAACATTTTATCAGTTGCTGCTTTGAACCACCTAAAATTAACTTAACCTAATTGTATACAAATTATATTTACATTAGATTTATATTCTATAACAACTGGTTCAACTGTTCACACTTCATTGTATGTAGGCTGTTTTTGGCTATTTTTCTGGATTTTTATGTTAACAAGGCTGAATACAGGTGGAGAGGGGCACTGCCTTTATCGATAAACACATTTATAAAAAAAAGCAAATATCCAAATCTCAAAATTTAAAAAACAAATACCTAAACAACAAATGAGTAGCCGAATATTTGGGACCAGCCCTAGTTCTCAGAATAAATAGTGATTTTTTCCCTCACAGGTTTGATCAAATTGCTCACACAAGAGAAACTATGGACAGTGATGGCATCAACTCACTGAGCTACAGAGTGGTAAAGATCGAGAAGGACAAGCTCTTCACCAGAATCATTGTGGACATTGGCAAGCCTTGAATTTCTGACACACTCCTCAGTTTAGGAACCTGCTCCTGAAGATGTGATTTTTTTTTATTTTTTAATGCAATTTACACTGGGACACTGATCATTATAAAGTCGCTCCCTCTGGACCTAAAAGTTCATTAAATTGTGCAAACCCTTTCATTCCTAAAGAGAACAAAACTGAATCTCACAAGACACTCGCTTTCCAAAGACAAAAATCCAGTTGCGGAACACCTGAGCACTGCACAAAAAATTTAATTCATACTTGAATGAGCTAAATATAGAACATATTAGCTCATAAGATTAGTGTTATCTATCTAGATATCTTAGCTATGGAGCTGTGTATGACTGTAATTTACCTATAGTGTAGTGGAGGATGGATCCAGATCAAGAAATGAAAAATCAAGACTCTGACTCTCCATTCTCTTTTATATAAAATGAGAAAACAGGACCTGCATTCCACAGAGTGTGCGTGCTGAAAGACTACGCACCCCCACCCACACACACACACACACACACAAACTCACGCACAGACCTATACCTGATAGCGAAGGCTAAGCAGAACACTTTTCAGTGACCCCCAGGATGACACTGAGTGGTCCTCTTCAAACTTTATGATGACCAGATGACTAAAACCCACTTCTTCTTCTGAACACTAAGTGGTACCCCCAATATTATGACTCCATTAAGCCTAAAAGTTCAATCATAGCCTTGGAGACCTGGAATAAAAAACCCCAGCGTTTATTACCTCCAGCGTTGACTGTCGACCTTATCTTATCCACCAGATGGCCCCAGGACTGCCTATTGGTGACCTCGCAATGCCAGTTCAAACCAGACAAACAGTGTTGACCAACAGTGCCCCCAAGTGGACATTTGCGAAATCATTTTTCGCCCTCTCTCCCTCTAACAAAGAATCATCTCGGATGCATATGTTTCTGCTGAAACTAAGCATGTATTATGCAATGTGCTATTAACGTTGTCCTCTGTTACTCTCGGGTGACTGTCTACTAACTAACCGAGTGATGTGAATTACTGTTTTAATCACGAGGAAAAATTCCTGTCTCAATTTAGAAAAAATTATTTAATCTCTAACATCTAGAATAGTTGATAATATACTCGATATATATATTTGATAAAAATACTCCAGTATACTCATTATGCAATATTCAAGTATGTATGAAATATTTTTATTAATTGAGGTTATATACTCGCCCAGAAGAAGTGATCTTTTTCTTTCTCTGGAACTTGAGACGGTCACGTGGACTCCCCAAACCCAGGAACCAATCAGAGGACGGAGACCTCCCAAGTGGGCGTGACCGCGCCACCTATGAAAAAGGGAGTCACTCTCCCTTGCTCCCTCTCTCCTTTACTTCTTTTTATGCTCCCTTGCTCTCTGCTTACGCCCTTGTTTTTCTTGACACTCTCATCTTTTGTTTTTCTGTTTTCTCTCTATGCTGACGAAGCAGACTTTTCAAAAGACTCTTAAAAGAAGACAGACCTTCATTGCGAACTAGCAAGGGACGCCTTGTCAGTTAGCATTGCAATACAGAAACTAAAAGAGTAAACAGGTTAATTGTTCATTGTTTATAGCCCAATCCAAGATTAATTTTACGACTGATCAAAGCAGGTAAAACTTATTTTGGCCAGAATAAGAGCCACAGCTGAAATTAAGTGAAATTAGTATTAGTATTTACGTAAATTTACGTAAATTAGTATTTACGCCAGGCCAGCATTTCTCTGTGAAGGGAATCCCCGACTGACGTCACGTCGTCTAAGGACGCCGAAAGTGGCTGACTCATCCTGGAGGGAATCTACTCACTAACCAGCCTACCTTCAGCCGTGACAAATCAAGCACTGGAAGAACGGAGATTGAAAATCTGCTGGACCCATCAGCTTGGTGATAATAACGACAAAGAGTAAGAAAGCAAGTAAATTCCTCATTTTCAGAAGCTGATGCCGAATTAAGTCTCTTGATAAATTTATACACTAATTAGATAATTTAGCAACACATCATTCACAAGTCATATAGCCTAGCTAATTATTAAATTCGAACTGGTTTCACCTGCGTTGATTCCGTGAGATTTTGATGATTGTGCTATGTTTATCAACTTATTATCATTCCTCTTAATAAAGTATTTCCATTATTTGAAAAAATACAGTGTGTGGAGTTTGTTCCTTAAGAGTCTGAAAATCCTGAGAACTCATCTCTAGGGTTGAGAGTATTTCAATCTCTGATAAATTATTAATATCTTTGTCATCTCAATTCAGTAATAATAATAATTATTATTATTATAAGTGATAATCACCATTAAACATAACCAACCCAAATACTGTTACTACGCTACAATAGTTTACTTGAATATTGCAATAAATTAATATTTGGCTAGTTAAAAAACCTGCATACATGGATATATACATGACAGCATTAGACACAGCATTTCAGAAACATCAAAAGCATGGATTAAAATGCAGAACTAGCTGCTGTTTTGGCACTTTGGCAGGTTCTGTGTTGTTTGATAACTTTTTATTTGAGGTACAACATTTTTGCTTGCTAACGTAACACAGCATAATAGAAAATGTAGCTAGTTGTTCTCGAAGGTTTCTGGTGCTGTTGACCTGATGTCTTGACAAACAGATTCAGACTGAACTGACCAAAGACAAAAACATTTTAGGAAAGACTGAATAAGTACATTAAAAAAGAAGTAAAAATGTGGTGCCACGTTCAGGCTAATCAAGTTCCTATTACTTGCTGGAGAAGGTGGAGGGAGTACTGCCAATCCTTCAAATTTAAGTACTCTACTATTTTTGTTTGTCTTCTACGATTTTTTTGTATCAGGATATCAGAGAATACTTTATAGTGCAATGACCTTCTGAAATTCTCAGGAATCAACAACTCAGACTTGAGCGTTTTTAGTTAAATGAAGTGACCATGGAGAAGAAGACCAGTCTTCCTGACAAAGAAAAGAGGAAAAATCTGGTTAAGGGCTAAAAGTCAATCAAAAATTGGAACATAAATGTGTATCTGAAACAGTAAGAACAGGAAGAACTTGTGGTCAGTGATGAAATACATCTTTTAAACAAACTGGAACTGAACTAACCATTGTTTCAGGGTCAGAAAAAGATTTCTGCTCATATTCATGCAACAAAAGATATGTATCTGGCTTTTTTCCCCCAAAGAAATCAAAACATAAATATGCATAAATTATGTACAATAATGAGAAATGACAGGAAAAAAAACTATTGAACACATGAAGAAAGAAGTACAGTAAGCCATGAAAGTCAATACACCAACTGAAATCTATCAGTAATTAGCATTCCTGCCACTTAATGCAAGTTAATATCAGCGGGTTCATCTGTTGGTCTATTAAAAAGTGTTTCATTACCAAGTTGCCACACAAGGAACATCTCATGACTGGTAAAACCAGTGAGCACTCTCAGGACATTTTGCAACCTTATTGTTGCAAAACATACTGATGGCTTTGGTTACTGAAGAAGGAGCACAAGCAGGTGCAAGATTTCAGAAAAATTGTCTAAGAGTCAAGGACCACTTGTGGAGAGTTAGAGAAAGACCTGGAATCATCAAATACAGTTGTTTCAAAGAAAACAATAAGTAATGCTCTCAACCACCATGACCTGTATGCATGCTCACCACACAAGACTCCACATTAGACTAAACACAAGTGTCAGGACAGAACAGAAAGCTGACAATCGCGGAACACAGTAAACAGTTTTTTAATGACATTATCCAAAAGAGTAATCACAAGGCAAGCAAGGTTCAAAACAGGGAGCAAACAGTACCTCAGAGGATAAGCGAAAACCGTAGTCGAAAATCAGGCAGAGTTAAAAAAACGAAGAATACAGACAGTACCAAAAGGGACAAGGCAGGAGACGTAAACCGGGAAAACAGGCAGGAAGTAGGCAACAAGAAATCGTCAGACTGATAACAAGAGAATGCGTTGTAAGCTGGGATAAACCACTGCAATACTCGGCAGAGAACAGTTCAGTGATAGGAGTATAAATAGGGAAACAAACAGGTGTGTGTAATTAGAATTCAGGCGAGGGAGACCGGTGGGTAGTCATGTGACTGACGGGTGCATTCTGGGAATTGGAGTCCTGGGATGTAGGCGTGACAGTACCCCCCCCGAAGGCACCGGAGGAGGCCTGGAACGAGGACGGCCACGACGACGACCACCCAGCGGAACAGAGTTACCGGAGCTAGGGACGACTGCACATGCGGAGGGCTGAGATTGACGTGGGTTTCTGGATGGAGACGTAGAAAGGGACGGAGCGGGATTGGAGACTGATCCTCTAGGGCGACCTCTGGGACGGGGAGCCGGCTTCTCAGGATAGCGAGAGTGAAACGCCAACACGAGACCCGGGTCGTAGACGTCCTTTGCAGGTACCCACGAACGCCCCTCTGGACCGTACCCTTCCCAATCAATAAGATACTGAAGAATTCCTCCACGTCTACGTGAATCCAGCACCTCGCGCACGGCATATGTAGAAGAGTCCCCAAAGTCCACAGCCGTGGGCGGAACGTCGTCGGGCAGCAACTCATTCAAAGGACCTGGAACCACAGGTTTGAGGAGAGACACATGAAAGGAATTAGAAATACGATATTGTGCAGGTAACTCCAACTTATAGGTAACTTCATTAATTTTACCAGAAACACGAAAAGGACCAATGTACTTGGGCAGGAGCTTCCTGCACCTCCCCTCAAACCTGATATCCTTAGTAGCCAACCACACCCTTTCCCCAATCTGGAATGAAAGAAAAATTCGATCTGTTCTTATCAGCCTGTTCCTTATATCGGGAAAGGGCCTCTGAGATGTGTTGATTAGTTTCTTCCCACACCTCCTCACTGCGTCTCATCCACGAGTCAACTGATGGAATTCCTGATGTTGCTGCAGTCCAGGGTGCCAACGGGGGTTGATGACCTAAAATACACTGAAAGGGGGTGAGGCCTGTAGTAGAGTTCACCAAGGAGTTTTGTGCTATTTCAGCCCACACCAAGTACTGGGACCAGTCTTGTGGATTCTCATGGCAATACATACGTAAGAATTTACCCAGTTCTTGATTGACCCGCTCACACTGACCATTGCTCTGGGTATAATATCCAGAGGTGAGATTAACATTTACTCCTAAATGTTCAAAGAAGGCTTTCCAAACATGTGAAGTAAACTGAGGACCTCGATCATATAAAATATCTTCGGGAATTCCATATTGACGAAAAATATGTGTATAAATAGCCTTAGCTGTATCCAGGGCCGTGGGTAATGATGGAAACGGTATGAACTTAACCCCCCTAGAGAACCGATCAATTACCTTGAGTACTGTAGTACTTCCTTCAGATAGAGGTAAGTCCGTGACAAAATCAAGTGCTAAGTGCGACCAGGGACGTTCTGGAATCGGTAGAGGCATTAATTTACCTGCCGGAAGGGTTTTGGGTGTCTTAGACTGGGCACAAACTGAACAAGATGCAACAAACTCATGCACATCAGCTCTTAATGTCCCCCACCAATAACGTGCTAGAATAAGCTGTGTAGTGCGTCTCTCTCCGGGGTGACCAGATGACAGGAACGAATGGGCCCAGGTAATCAACCTATTTCTAAATTCAGGTGGTACATACGTTTTACCTTCAGGACAAACTTCAGGCACCCCTTTAGACCTATTTTCTTGTGCAATAAGTTCATCTAATTCCCATCTGATGGCAGACACTGAAACGGAAGGAGGTAGTATAAAATCAGTGGATTTTTCACCGTTCTCCCTTAATTCATTCTGATTTATACGAGAGAGCGCATCAGCCTTAAGGTTACGACTACCTGGACGAAACGTGATGGAGAACCGAAACCGAGAGAAAAACAGTGACCACCTGGCTTGTCGAGAATTCATTCGTTTTGCAGTACGGAGATATTCTAGATTTTTGTGGTCTGTTAGAACTGTGAAAGGATGTAGAGAACCCTCTAGCCAGTGCCTCCATTCCTCCAGAGCTAATTTTACCGCTAGAAGTTCTCTATCTCCGATGCCATAGTTTCGTTCTGCAGGTGATAATTTGTGTGAAAAAAAAGCAATAGGGTGTAACTTAGGAAGTTCTCCACTACGTTGAGATAGTACCGCCCCTACACCCGTCTCCGATACGTCGACCTCAACAACGAAGGGAAGTTCGGGATCTGTATGTTTCAATATGGGAGCAGTAGTGAAAGCAGTCTTGAGACGGTCAAAAGCACCTTGTGCCTGAGAAGACCAACACAACCGATGGGGACTACCCTTCAGTAAAGCAGTAAGTGGGGCTGCAATAGAACTAAAGTTCCTAATAAATCGTCTGTAAAAATTTGCAAATCCTAAAAAGCGTTGAAGATCTTTAACATTATTCGGGACTGGCCAGTTCACAACCGCCTCAACTTTCCGGTCTTCCATGACTATACCAGACACACTGATGACATATCCCAAAAACGAAATGGTTTGCTGGTGGAATTCACATTTTTCTCCCTTAACATAAAGGTTATTCTCCTTTAAACGCTGAAGCACCTGACTGACTTGTATTATGTGTGTTTTGACATCTGGGGAGTAAATCAAGATGTCATCAATATATGCGATTACAAATTTTCCCAACATATCTCTGAAAATATCATTAATAAACTCCTGGAACACTGATGGAGCGTTTGCCAGCCCATAGCTCATCACTAAATACTCATAGTGACCTTTGGTAGTACTAAAAGCAGTTTTCCATTCGTCACCTTCCTTAATTCGAACGAGGTTGTAAGCACTACGAAGGTCTAACTGGGAGAAAATTGTAGCACCTCTAAGTTGCTCTAATGCGACCGGAATAAGGGGTAGGGGGTATGCAAATTTTTTAGTTATATCGTTCAGGGCACGATAGTCTATACAAGGCCTTAATCCACCATCTTTTTTCTTGACAAAGAAGAACCCTGATGCTATCGGAGACTTTGATGGTCGTATAAACCCTTGTGTTAGAGCTTCTTCAACATACTCCTCCATGACTCTCTCCTCTTCCAAATTCAAAGGATAAATACGTGATTTTGGTAAGGTAGCACCTTCTACGAGTTCTATAGCACAGTCATATGGCCTATGTGGAGGTAATTTTGTAGCTTTGGTTTTACTGAACACTTCTGAGTATTGGGAATATACGGGAGGAATTTGTACTGATATAGTTTAATCTGGGCTCTCCACAGAAGTGGAATGGATAGAAATGTGATTAAGGGCTAAACAATTTGTTTGACAGAAGGTGGACCAGGACGTGATTTCGCGTTGACTCCAAGAGATAACTGGGTTATGAGTTTCTAACCATGGTAATCCTAAAATAATCTGAAAATCCGCCTTGGGTAATACCAGAAACGAAAGCCACTCATGATGCAGGAAACTTGTTTGGAACCAAACAGGAACTGTCTCTTGTGAGATAGAATCTCCTCCAATGGGAAGGCCATCAAAAGCTCGGACTTGGATTTGTTTGCACAACAGTTTCGTCTTGATTTTCAGCCGGGTAATGAGGGATTGTTGAATGAAGTTTCCTTCGGCTCCAGAATCAATTAGTGCTGGAACAACAAGAGAAGTTTCTTGGCAGTACACTTTAACAGGTATGAGAAAGGATTTTGAAATTAACCCTTTTGTGGGGACACTCACCAACTTAGCATGTGAAGTCCTCTCCGGATTTTGAGTCGGGACTCGCTGAGGACGTCGTGTACAATCACGTCGAATATGATCAGATCCTCCGCAGTATAAACATAATCCACCGTGGAGACGACGAAGGCGTTCCTCTTGAGAAAGCCGCATAGTGTCGCACTACATAGGATCCGAAGGGAGACTAGGACAGGGAGCTTGACTGGAACTTTGTACCGGGCGGAAAGAAAAGCCAGGAACAGATTGACGCTTGACAACGTTTTGTCTTTGACACGGCATCTGGAGCCGTTTCTGCAGGAGCTGGTCTAGGCGGATGGATAAAGAGATTGACTGATCCAAGGATAATCCGTCATCTCGACAAGCCAGTTCTGTAAGTATCTCTGGATTGAGACCATTTCGAAAAACATTAATTAGTGCAGGTTAATTCCAACCACTTCTAGCCGCAATAGTCCGAAACTCTAACGCATAAGCGGCTGCTGTTCGAGCTCCTTGCTTAAGTGTGAGAAGAATCTCACCACAAGAACGTCCCTCAGTAGCATGATCAAATACCTCACGGAATGTAGTGACAAATTCGGGGTATGTGTTATTGACAATATTGTTCCAAATAGCGGTGGCCCACTCAAGTGCTTTACCAGACAGACGGGAGACCAGAAAAGCGATTTTTGCCTGATCGTTACTAGGAGGTGAATTCTCAATAAATATGGAACATTGTAATAAAAATCCGCTACATTTAGCCGGATCACCCTCAAAAATCTCCGGTTTACTGACAGGATAACGTGAAGTCGAACTAACAGACACTGTAGGAGGACTGGGGTTAGGGCTAGGAGCAGGAATACGGGCTATAAGGGCGTTCACACTCTCCAACACTTGTTTCAGTTGGAGCTGTTGACTCTGTTGTTGTTGAGCAAGAGAGTCGACAGATTGGGTCACACTAGCTAACATTTGCTGGTGTTGACCAAGCATATGGCCCTGACTAGTAATAGCCGTTCTAACGGCATCTGTGTCCGCTGTCTGCATGGTGGCCGAGTATTCTGTCAGGACAGAACAGAAAGCTGACAATCGCGGAACACAGTAAACAGTTTTTTAATGACGTTATCCAAAAGAGTAATCACAAGGCAAGCAAGGTTCAAAACAGGGAGCAAACAGTACCTCATAGGATAAGCGAAAACCGTAGTCGAAAATCAGGCAGAGTTAAAAAACCGAAGAATACAGACAGTACCAAAAGGGACAAGGCAGGAGACGTAAACCGGGAAAACAGGCAGGAAGTAGGCAACAAGAAATCGTCAGACTGATAACAAGAGAATGCGTTGTAAGCTGGGATAAACCACTGCAATACTCGGCAGAGAACAGTTCAGTGATAGGAGTATAAATAGGGAAACAAACAGGTGTGTGTAATTAGAATTCAGGCGAGGGAGACCGGTGGGTAGTCATGTGACTGACGGGTGCATTCTGGGAATTGGAGTCCTGGGATGTAGGTGTGACAACAAGACTACACTTAGACAAGCCTGTGAAATGCTCAGAGAATATAGTCTGGACAGATGGGATCAAAATTTTACTCTTTGGATGCCATAAAACACACTATGTTTGGAGGTCAAAAGGCACTGCATATCACCCCAAAAAAAAAAAACAAATACCAACAGTGAAATTTGGAGGTGGGAACATCATGGTGTGGGGCTATTTTTCAGCATACAACACTGGCACGCTTCATATAAGTGAAGGAAGGATGAATGGACAAATGTACAGAGACGTTCTTGATTAAAATCTGCTGCCATCTAAAAGGATGATGAAGATGAAATGAGGGTGGACATTTCAGCAGGACAATGATCATAAACACATAGCCAAGGAAACTTTCAGTTGGTTTCAGAGAAACAAAATAAAGCTGCTAGAATGGCCCAGCCTGACCTGAATCCAATTGAAAATCTGTGGAAGGACCTAAAGCTCAGAGTTCATAGAAAGAGCCCACAGAACCTTCAGTATTTAAAGACTGTGTGGAAGAATGGGCCAAAATCACACCTGAGTAATGCATGTGACTAGTTTCTCCATATAGGAGGGGTCTTGAAGCTGTCATCACCCACAAAGGCTTAAAGTACCCACAAGTATTAAAAAAATGTCAGTAAACATGTTCGATACTTTTTCACGTGTCATGGGTTGGATGGGTTGTTACCAACATCTGGTGAGAATTTCATGTCAATAGTACCTTTAGAAATGTATTTACTTAGAAAATTGGTGTCGTGTTCAATTCTTATTTCACACGCTATATTTGGAGCTGCGTTCTGCCGTCATTAAGCCTGTTTCCCCCACTGCTCCAAGGTACGCAGCCCATATGCTCCTGTGCAGTCTTGGCTTCTCCATCTCCATCTGCGACTGGTGTTGACAGTGAGCTCCCACCCCCCTGCTTGCTACAAGCTTTGCAGCGCACCTGCTCCTGCACAGACATGTCTCCTGACATTAATGACTCCTTGAAATGAATTACTTATATATTGAATGACAATATTTCTGCACATTACAAGGGCTCTATTTTGCCTACTTTTTGCACATTTTGTCTCTAATCATCATCCTACCCTCTTCCCTCATCCTACCCACTCCCCTGCAGCTGCCACTCCTTGCCTCAAGCTTTCCATCTCTGATTTTCCAACTCATTCTCTTTGCTATCGTGGACTTTTAGCCTAATTCCCTCACTTTGCAACTGTCCTGCACCCTGCCTCTTACTTTACAGCCCATTCTGTCTTGTACTGCAGACTTTGTCCCTACCATTCGCTATGTGGCTTCTTTGCAGCTTGCCCTCTCTTCTCAGAAGCTGCGGTGGACCTTTGTCCTTCTGCCCTCCCCTTCACAATCACACAGCAGCCTGCGTCTACTCTACAGTTCATGCTCTCTCCTGGGGATGCTGGGGATCTTTGTTCCTGCCTCACCGCTTCCTGACGTTCACCCAACCTCTACTCTTTGCTACGGAACTGCACCTTCTCAGAATACCTGCCAACTGAGGACATCTCAGTTTCATCAATGCTGCCCCCTTTTGTAGTATTCTATGACTTTCATTGCATCAACTAATCCATTTCCCCTGGCCCAATGATCTTGGCCATCTTGAGATCAACTCTGATGACTGTTGTGTTTTGCAACTGCTACCCCTTTGTCACGCTGCACCTTGAGGACTCAAATTACAAGTCACTCCATCCTTATTCACTCTAATATTTCTACCATCATCATAATCTATACACTGTGAAGGACTGGAGCCCCCTCCTAGGTGTGTTCCCGCCTTGCACCCAATGATTCAGGGTAAGCTCTGGAACCACCGTGACCCTGAACTGGATAAGCAGTTACAGATAATGAATGAATGAATAAATGAATCATAATGTATAAAGTATGTTCAATTTACTCAATCTGAAGTTATTCTTCTACCATCTTACACGGCACTCAGTCACGCACGAGTTTATTAAAAGCAGTTCATTCATGAACACACTAACCCCCTTTTCACTCACCTACTCATGATCCAGGACACCAACCAAACCCTCGAACAAAGTACCTCTCAACCTGACTGTTGTTTAGCACTTAATGCCTTGCATTCCTGTAATTTTTGACTTCATACACATTTCAAATCCACCCTGAACGCCTCCCCAAAAACAATCAGGGAGTTCACCTCCCCATTTCAGCTTTTACTGGCATGGTCCATACTAGCAAATGAACCCTTAATGGTGGTAGTTATTACAGTCCATAATATATAACAGTTCATTTTAGAAGCTCTGGGACTTTATTATATTTTAAACTTGGTAATATGTGTACTGTAGTGTTGTCACAAAACGAAAATTATGAATTTTGATACAGTACCTGCTTAAATATCTCAATACCGATACTGAAAAGATTGGCCATGGCCAACACCTAAAGCATCCGGAAAAGAAATGTATTTCCTCTACAAACTGAGGGCGGTAAGCAAAATCAATGGCATATGATAGTTAAGTGTGACACCACATGTGATGTTTCACCATTTCTGGGACCAGTCATGCCTTCAGCCTGTGTCATAAATTCATAAGACCTTATTTTACTGTTTGAATAAAGCTGAATGCCTCAATCAATTATGTAATATTAGTTCAGGAATTCAGAAAAAGGCAGCACATTTCTTTGGCAGTACTTTTTTACACTTTGAAGCTCATTCGGATCCATGTGAGCTGGCGTGCGGACTGACTGTGCTACTCTGGAGTACTCTGGAGCAGAGGAGCCACTTGAGGAGCCACTTGAGGAAGCTATGTCTCCTGCAGCTCCACCTCTGGGAACAGAATAACCACAGAGAGAGCTGTGTCTCCTGCTCACAGTCAGTCCCAGTGTTCTGCTGGCACTTCTCTTCTTTAAAGAGTAGCTAGGATTTGTACAAATAGTCACTGGTGCTAGTCATGATTTTTATTTTTTAAATAGCTAGCTGGAAGGTCTGAAAACTAGTGGCAAAATCATTTTTGAAGGGAAAGGATGGAAATCCCCCCTGTGGCGCACATTGGAAATACAGTTCTTATTTTAAAATACACTCATGAAGTACCCGTACAAATTATATGGGGTATTGTATTTTTTTAAAGACAAAGTATTGAAATATTTTTCTAATATTGATATATCATGCAACATATACATCCTGTTTATCCATAACAGTAGTATAATGTATATTTATATGATATAATATGTAATATGCATATAAATCTACTGTAAATGTAAATCATTACAGATTTAATTATGCAATAATTATATATGTTTACATGAAGACGGGTTATATTCTAAGATAAAGAAATAATGTTCAAACTGTTGAATGCTGTTTGCTGATGTCATAAATAATCACTTTCAAATATGAGGAACATTAATTTAATGGTAAAATTAAATATCCTAGATCTTTTGGCACTTTAACAAGTATATATATTTTTAAAAGAATATTTAAAATATTAAGGCATTTAGGATGGCTTCTTTTGAGATATAAAGTCATTATGTATAATATATCTAATATGAAAATTGTTTTTCTGAGAAAGCTGAAGAGAAATGTTTTGTAAATGTTGATGTGGATGCATAATTAAATATATCCTTTGGATGGAAACCTAGCTGTGTAGTGTTTGTCTTGTTTGAGTGGATTATCATGTGACAGCAGTTTGAACCTAAAGAAAGACAGGTATTGTATTCTGGAGAATATTTACCCAGCATTCAGTGGAAGAGGTGTAGGTTAGACTCCCTAGACCTCTCTAAAAAACAGAACCTCCCTGGTATGTGTCGTTTTTCAGCGTCCTTTTCCTGTTTGATTACAGTCTGTTCTTTTCACTTCTGGACTCTGGAGGAAAAAACCCTCACATCCGACCCTGTGTTCTGTTGTTGTTACTCACTGCGACTTCAGGAAATCACTCCTGGGTTTTTTCTCACAGTGCCTGCACAGGGCAAAATAATGAGCAGGGGCTTCATAAAGGAGGAGGATATAGGTTAGAATTGTGTTCTCCAGAGAAGTGTTCAAGAGCAGTGAACTTGCATGAGCAGATTTGTGATGCAGATGCATCCTCGTTATTTTAGGGGGAATGAGAAAAATTTTTCGGGTACCTTAATCATTCTTGGTGTTTGTGTTCTTGAGTATTGGAAGATAACTTTGGCAACAGAAGACGACGACAGTCAGAACACAAGAATGTAAGGACACACACTGAGAAATGGCCATGGTCTCTGTTTACAGAGTACAGATCCTGATAAGGAGAGAGAATTGAAAAGCCTGCCCTCATCTTCCATCACTAGATATTAACAGTACTAAGCTCTAGTTTTTTTTTTTAAATTTGATTAAAAAAAAAGTTTTTTGAAACTTTCCTGTGGCCTTTCATTTAAAATATTCATTCAGAAGATAGGGGGCGGCACGGTGGCGCAGCAGGTAGTGTCGCAGTCACACAGCTCCAGGGGCCTGGAGGTTGTGGGTTCGATTCCCGCTCCGGGTGACTGTCTGTGAGGAGTTGGTGTGTTCTCCCCGTGTCCGCGTGGGTTTCCTCCGGGTGCTCCGGTTTCCTCCCACAGTCCAAAAACACACGTTGCAGGTGGATTGGTGACTCGAAAGTGTCCGTAGGTGTGAGTGAATGTGTGTGTGTCTGTGTTGCCCTGTGAAGGACTGGCGTCCCCTCCAGGGTGTATTCCCGCCTTGCGCCCAATGATTCCAGGTAGGCTCTGGACCCCCCGCAACCCTAAATTGGATAAGCGGTTACAGATAATGGATGGATGGATGGATGGATTCAGAAGATAGGAGTCTGGTCTTAAAGCAACACAAGATTTGGTATTTTTTGCTACTGGGCTTCCCCTGCAGTTGCAAAAGTTACATAGTGCAGTTTCTGCACTGCTGAGCCTAGATTAGAAACTGCAGAAGATCTTTCTTCCCATTACGGCACAATAGAGCATCAAAATGATTTTGAAGCTTAAATTTTAAGGTACAAATGCTACCTAGCATTTCTTAAAGCTGCAACATAAGCATTGACCTCTACGCTTATGGTGTAAGAATGAGAGATGTGGAAAAAGTGAATGAACTGTTGAGAATGTGTTGTAATTTAAATGCTTTTGTTTTATTTAATCTTTATTGTACTCAGGAAGCACAGGAAGAGAATCAGCAGCTGCTGTCCTTCATGACTAGTATTTCCATTTTGATTTTCCTACAAAAGAGCAGAGAAAAAGAGTCCTATTAAGAGGCCTTTGCTGTTTTATTCTGAGAAAAAATAATAGCATTTTCCTAATTACCACTATTACAGGCAAATGCAAATATAGATTTTATTTCAAGTAACACATAGTTTTTTCCACAGGCTGCAACTGTGAATGGCTTTGGAAGTATATTTTCTCTTAGAAAAGTTTGATAAGACTAGGATTTCCTTATATGGGCACTAGCATAACTGCAGCTTGAGGCTAATGTCAGTGACGCTATAAATAATCTGGCTCCTTCACATTATGAAACAGCCATTATGTTGTCTCCTAATGGTCTGGATGTATCAGAGATTCTGTCCCAAACATGTTCTAAACATGGCCACCCTATTGTGGGGGACCCTGCTATGGAGTACAAAGTGATACACTCAGGGATAACAAAGCAATTTAACTCACAGGCTTTGCACACACAATGCACATTCATTAGCATATGTGTTTCCGTCTGAACCACACACAGGAGCCATGTTCAGGGGACATGCCAAAATCTCAGCCATGCCACTACATGAGGCCTGTACAACACACAAACAGAGAGAGAGAGAGATCTGAAATATTTCATTCTAGAGAAGCTGACAAGTCAATCCGTGTTGTTGACAGTGGAGGTGAGTGGAACCTGACGTCCTCCTGTAAAAGCCCCTCACTGAAATTGGGGACAATAAATGGTGGGGGGCAGCGGACAGTGGAGGTGAATGGAACCAGATGTCCTCCTCTAAAAGCCCCTTACAGAAAGAGGACAAAACGGTGGGGGACAGTGGACAGTGTTGAATGGAACGAAACGTCCTCCTTCTGCTTTTTAGGTTTTTTAGAGTAATGTTCCAATCAATCATTTTCTCCACTGATTTTTTTTCACGATGCATACTAGTCATTATACTGACACCTATAGTCCTGGATGTGTTAGGGATTCTGCTCTAAACAAACTTTTAAAATGGCTGTCACATGGTGGGTGACACACTTTATTTGTTGTTGTTGTTTTTTTTAAGTAAGATGAAGCAGTTTGTTAAAAAAGTGTAACAAATGCTGAATGAAATAAAAATACATTTTCACTTTCATAAATATTGTTTGTAATATTGAGTTTCTGTGATCAAAATGACTGATTGCAACTTTAATGCTTGTTATATCATTTGAATACAGTCAAGCTTGTTGTTAATATCCAAGCAAAACCTTGTATCTCCGTTTTGGTTGTTTTCCATTTGAAAAATGAAGTGTAAAAATTCACAATGAACTGACCAATAGAAATGTTCCAAAGTGGCTAGAAAAAAAATGACGTTTTCCATTAAGTTCTGCTATATTCAAGATGGTATTTGCCTCCTGTTACATTACAGATTTGAAGCTATTTAACACTGCACATGAAACAAAAAACAGCCTCAGATACTCACCTTCCTCCCAGAAAGTCCCGACCCCTCAGACCCTGAAGACAGGTTGAGTGTATTATTATATAATTTAAGCTTTTTGCAATAGTTTTAATATAAACTTAATTAAAATTTGTGAAACAATAACAATTACCTGCAACGAGGAGGATCAACACACACAACACAATCCTGGACATTCTGACATAGTGACGCAGCTGATACAGTAGGATTTATAGCAGGTGGGTGGGAACTCACACACCTGAGTACACGTACACACACACAAACATAAAACAGCAACATACTCTTTAACCTTCATTGATAAGAACGTTTATTACCAGCACTTGACTCTAAATACACAGGGTTATTCACCATAGCAATTCACTGTATTAAAGTATTTAAATGTAATTTAACAGCAACTGCAAATTATATTATTTATTATAATAATAATTACAATACAATAATATTGTAATAATTCAATAGCTGTACAAAGGAATAACTTTATTGCTTCAGTTTACAGGAAAAAACCTACAAATACTGCCACCTCGTGGAGGCTCAATAACACAAGTCACTCGCTCCGCAGCAATCACTCTAGAGTCTTCCCCTCTCTCTCTCTTTCAATTTCTCTCATTTTCTCTCTTTCTTTCTGTCTCATATTCATCAGACACAGAACAAAGGAAAACTCCAGGTGAAGTGACAGACTCCTAGAAACTGTGGGGATGTAAGGGATTGTGTTGTGATAATGGTGACCTTTGATTTGCTGGTGTCAACAGTTTAAGTCCTTAAACTCAGGGGCTGTACGTCACTTCCTGTGTATTCCACTAAAACAATATAACATTTATTGTAGTTACCAAAACTAGGAATGTTTTTGAATAAATCTGAATAATTATTGAATTATTTTTGGAATCAGTTTCATTCAATCAAACAACCTAAAACATATTTATCACAACTTTCAGAACTTATGACCCCGCCCACATATATTCCATATAAATACAGAAAGATTGTTTGCTCCACACATTCAAGTAGTGTTTAAAAAAAAAAACTCCTTTCTGAAAACAGAGCTCTAAGTAAGCATGTTGCTATATGAGTTTGGAAAATTATTTACCATTACTTCTGTGGACTGGAAACTTTATTAAACATTTACTCCTTTTTCATTTATTACTGTGTATGGACTAGATTTACATTCATAAGGTAAGGACTTCTGTAAAATTTCACCCAAGACTGTATATCTGCTCTCACTGTGGATTTGGTCAGTAATCTCATTTCCTCTGAAGAACTGTATTCAAATGTAGAGAGTAGTGAAATAATTAATAGCTTTAGCAGATTTCTCCTTTTGTCATAGGAATAGTGGTTATGATCAGTGAAATAAAATTTGTGCATTTTCTATATTGTTTACTGCTGAGTTAGAGGGCTTGGTCTGAACCAAAACAGCAGGTGTGGAACGTGCCACAGACAAAGGAGGTGGTCTTGGTCGGGATCAAAATGTATTTACTACAACTTGCCACAATAAATCTCTACAAAACCCAGACATGTATACCATGTAAACGGTTTGTCTGAGACCTGTCCTTATATCAATATGGTTTGCAGTGCTGCGTGGGGATGCTATAATCACTTGAAGAAAGGAGATTGTATGTACAGTTTCCCCACCAACGAGGAGGAATAATTGTTGGTTGAATTTAGTAGATGCAACCTACTTAATAATACAAAAACAAATATGTGAAGTAATCGTGTTAAACACTATATTTGAATGTTTCACACAAACAGCAAACCACTGGAAGGCTTGGTTTGCTGGAAAACACTTTAAATTAGAGCCCACTAATTACTGGGTATGTATGGAGTACGTAAGCCATAAGATAAAATAAGTACTGAGTAAAGTGTATGATACTAGAAATATGTGGTTATTACTAGGTAACTTACAAACATTTTACACATAAGGCACGTAACTATGCTCCGAATCCATTGTACGTCTCAGCATAATTATAGATTACAAAATTGAATTAAAAGTATGACAGTTTATGCAAGTTACTATTACTGTCATTCTTTATAAATAAGGAATGCAGCTTCTATTTTGAATTGACTGTAGTTGTGAATGTACTTATAGATCCTTTAAAATTATTTACAGTGCACCTACAGAGAAGGACATGGTCAGCTACTTTTATTACTGGCACTAACAGAGTTTCATGGTGCTTTGTACTCATTAGGTTCAGGACATGTGATTTACCACAATAATCATCAACACATACTTCTGAGATATTTTACCCTGTTTAGCCTATATGTATTGGGGTATTATATGTACATAGCTGAAACTCTGCTAGTGCCTGTAATGAAAGTAACTGTCCATGCCCTTCTCTGTATGTGCACTGCAAATAATTTTAAAGGATCTATAATTACATTCAGAAACACAGTGAATTCAGAATAGTAGCCAAAAAAAAAAATACTTTTAATTCATTTTTGTAATCTTTAATTATGCTTAGAAGTACAATGGATAGTTATGTACCTTATTTGTAAAATGTTTGTACGTTACCCAGTAATGACCACATATTTTTAGTATCATGCACATTAATTACTCAGTACTTCCTGTACTTACCCAGTAATTAGCGGGCTGTAATTTAAAGTGTTACCCTGTTTAATAATCTCAGATACACACTACTTCCTATTCTACATGATCACAAAAACAGTTATGTTCCTTATGATTGTGGACATTTAGCCTAGTTTGTATTAGAATATAAATCCTCATTTCACCTTCTCCACTCACAAAATTGAACAAAAACTCATTGACACGACTTTCTTCTGTACATGGCTCTGGTCCAGACTTTCATGTGTGAAAATGTAACTTTAGTTAGCATCCTTAAAAATGAACAAAATAATTTAGATTCAGGTTTTAAAATGGCCACAACAATTTTAACGGTGTTCATGTTAGAATCTTAAAACCTCCATGAACATGTGTAACACTGTCCTGAAAACCTGTATGAATCTTTTTGTGTTACAAGATGCATATAAACCTGATCAGTGTGTTTTGGCTTATGAATTAGACTTAAGTGACTCATGGATTCCCACGTCTCTGAGTGATGTAACTCTATCCTTTTCACTTGCACAGGAATCAGTTCATTGATTAATTGTGCGAGAGCATTATGGGATTAAAGGTCAACAGGACCCAACCTGATGACATTATAATGGTCATAAAATATTCAGGTGCCAACCTGGCACCTTCAGACAATGATTCATGGGTAAACTGTACTTAGGGGGACAAACACTTCTGCTAAATGTCTTTCTTTTCCTGCTGCTGTGTACAGAGATTCATTCATAAAACAACGAAATATATAGTCTTTGCCTCTGTATCTGTATTATTTATACTAAGGATGCACATTACTTCATTTATTCATTCATTCATTGTCTGTAACCATAACCGCCTATCCAGTTCAGAGTTGCAGTGGGTCTACCAGGAATCGCTGGGTACAAGGCAGGAATGCAAACTGGAGGGGGCTAGGGACGTAAAATTATATCAGAATTACATCTGTAACCATGTATAAATTTCAAACCTGATTTTTATAACAGTATTATAACACGTTATTTATGGTTTATTTTTTCCAGATGCTAATCTACTAACAATTCCGAGAAAGTTTAGAAATGGTTACCTTTGGAACAATAGCTCATATCTCTGTGATGTAGTTATCTCAGTACTGGATGGAAGTTAACGGAACAAGTCTTTTTTCAGCTGGTCTTTTTGCATTCTGGAGCTGTTTTCCTGGTAGCTCTCTGTCATCAATGGATTTTTAGATAACTTTAGATAATAAATCATACTAATAGCTATTCTCATGTAAATAATTTTACAAAGCCATATTCCAAGGCAGATGTCTATTTCCATTTTCCAACACTTTATACAGTTCACATCAGTCCACTCTAAAGGACTGTTAATGTTTTAAACTTATAATCACATCAGAATTCTCCAAAAATTGATGGTAGTCTTCTTCAAGGCCTGCAGTGTCAAGGCCAATCTGTACGATGTTGTTTGTTTATTTTCAATTTGAAAAGGATTTGGGAAGTGCTAACAGCTATAGCTAAGACCTCTTTAATCAGAGACTCGGGGAAGAGGGATTTGATCAAATGCTGATTGATGGGCCTTATGAAGGCTGTATAAATGCTTTATATCATGGCCATGGTGAAGACCAGCACATCCAAATGCTCCCTTTGGGTTTTTAGTTAATGATTACTGTAGCACGTACTTAGAACTGGAGCGTGGAGTTTGGAGTCTGCCCTCGGTTTAGATAAACATCAAGCTACAAACGCCTGCCCCCTGCTCTGTTTCTCCCCCTCTCTCTCTCCTTCTATCTTTCTTTTTCTCTCTGTTCCCGGCGTTAGCCTCTCTTCTGACTCTGAAAGCGCACAATGCAGAGGCTGCTGGCCTTCTTCCTCTGTTCCGCTGCATTTTTAAATGTCTCCTCTGAAGGTATGTGACTGATTTCTGGTTATGTTTTAGTTTTTCTAAAAATGCTTTTGTTAAATTAAATACAACCGAAATTAGCTGTAGATGTAAATGCAAAACTTTTTTAAGGAAAATTTTTATGATGTTATTATTGTTTCTATTGTTAGTGCTAGCTGACCATGCTCGATTCATTCAGAGCAGTGATTTCATTCATTCTCCCTCATTCATTCATTTTAATTGATTCCCATTTAAAGTCTGTAAATAGTAAGTGCCCAGCAAATTAAATTAAAGAGCACCTATGGCTTATTTGGCTGACAACTTAAAAATAAAATCAAGTATCTCAATTTTTCATAAAATTTTTCATTTTATGACATAGTTTGGAAGTGTCATCCAATCTTTACACTGTATCCGAAATGGACCAATAAAAATGCTCCAAAGTGGCTTGGACCTATGACTTGTTCCAATGATTTCCACTCTGTTATTTACAGTTAAAGTTTTGGAAATACTATTACCCATGATAATTATATATTATAATATAGAAAAAGTAATCTTTACATTATATAAATAAAGGCAGAAATGTGATATGAATTGAAAAATAGTGATTTGTGGATGTGATGAAATTGTAGAATGCCACGTCAGTATTGACAAGGTTGGACTGTACTGATAGTAATAGAGAGATACACACACAGAGAGAGAGAGAGAGAGAGAGAGAGAGAGAGAGAGAGAGAGAGAGAGAGAGAAAGAGAGAGAGAGAGAGAGAGAGAGAGAGAGACAGAGAGAGAGAGACAAAGAGAGAGAGAGAGAGAGAGAGAGAGAGAGAGAGAGAAAGAGAGAATAAAAATATCCATAGCTAAATATATTTACAGATTATTTCAGTAATAAAAAATGGAGTGGGATTATCTTTAAAATGGCTAAAATGACTTTATGGATGTGTTTATCGTGTCCTTCAATAATCACAGTCAAACCTGCTTAAAATCATAGCACTGACCTGTGCAGAGGCAGTATACCACACACTAATTATAATAAAAAATAAAGAAGAAAAATGTAGGTTTTCCACAACATGGGCCCTTTAGAACTCAAAGATGAAAACAGCAATCAGTGTTTAAGTGCATCAAGGGCCCATTATCTAGTACCCACCCACTGCTGCAGATATGAGCACATTACATTGCTGATTAGCATGCTTAAATGCTTAATCACTAAAACAACAGCTATTTACCCAAGCTAGCCTCAAACTCTTCACAGAGTCTGTGAGTAATTGTTACTGATTTATTGCAAATGAGTCAGAAATAGACATTAAAAAAGTTTGCTCTAATTTTTACATTTCAGAATAATACGGTTTATTTTCATGGTAAAAAATTACATTAGCTCAAAGTTGATATTATTACCCGGAAGCAAAGAAGTGTTCCAATATTACATTAAATAAAACAGGTTCTTTTTAAAAAAGGGTTTGAATGCTCTCTCTCTCTCTCTCTCTCTCTGTCTCTCTCTTTCTCTCTCTTTCTCTCTCCCTCTCTCCTGCTATTGCCTCATTTCTTTCCCTCCCTCCCTAAACCTAAACCATCTTGAGTAAACATCACCCAGCATCTCCTACTGAGTGTATAGCGTGTGCAGCCTCAGCATGGGGTGTGTGTGCATGTGTGTGTGGGTGTGTGTGTTGTTACAGGTGTGAGTCTAGGGCCGAGACTGGATGATGGACGAATGTACAGGTTCCACTATGAAGCAGAGGTTGGGCTTAACCGACTCAAAGGAGCATCCAGAGGAACTGTAGGGTTTCGTTTCACCAGCCAAGTGGACATCAGTCTGATCTGGAGGAATCCGGAGAACCAGGATGACCAGCTGCTCCAAGTCCAGGTCAGGACATACACATCACAAAACAACCACATCTATGTCTAAGGTCACTACCATGTTGAACGCCAACAATCGGCTAAAGGGGTGTCAAAACCCACTGTACATTTGGCTACAAGGCAAGCCTGAGCAAAAATATAATGCACACAAGCCTACACTAAAAAAAATTACTCTGTGAAATAACTTATTTAGTTTCATCAATGGGCTTAATTAAATGGACCAATTAAAGAAACATTAGGTAAGATTTGAGGTAAGATTTACCCCTGACAGCAACGACAGAGGCTTTATTCTCTCTATAACAGCTCAGTGGAGCATCACAATGACTTTGAAGCTGTTACTTTAATGTAAGAATATCATGTAATGTTCCTTTAAATCATCTACATCCAGAGATAAAATTTGAGAAGGGGTACATGTTACACAAATCATATCTGGATGAAGATTATTTAATTTCATTCAGCCATTTGATGTAAAATTAAGTAAATTCAAAAACTGTATCTATTGCTGTCTATCTCTCTCTCTTTCACCCTGTCTCTGTCAGATCTCCAATGTCCAGATCCAAAATGTGGCCCAGCGTTCACAGAAGAACAACATCTTCCATGGCTCAACGGCAGAGAGCATTCTGGGTAGAGTGAAGTTTGATGCTCTGCAGAGGCCCTTTGTGCTGCTCTGGAGAATGGGCAAGGTAAACACAAAGAGACAAACAAACATATCACATATCTATAAACATCAGTCTTCCAGTATCTATTGATGAGACACTGTTGCTAACTGTGTAGTGTGGGGTCATCATGGCGACCTGTTCCCATCTCCCAGGTGAGGAGCCTCTATACCCACAAGGCAGAGCCTATGACCATCAAGAATCTGAAGAGGGGCATGGCCAGTATGTTAATGATGCAGCTTAAATCTGGAAAGATTTTGGAGGTGACTGATAGCTGTTACTAAATCATTTTAATAATTGGATAATTTTCATAACTTTAATAATTCTTAGGTAATTCATTATCTGTGAATTAAAAGTTCAAACGTACTTATTATTATCATATTTTGAATGATTTATGTTTAGTATGGAATTCTATGTTGTAGATACTGATACTGTTAACTGAATAATATAAAACTGTTCGTAGTAGATAACAAGTCTACACTAAATAATTTTAATTAAAAGCAATTACTGAATGTTTTAAAGTGGTTACTGAATAATGCTGAATAAATACTGAATAATTAGCAATGGCTCCTGAATAATTAATAATAAAATCATATCTAAATGGAAAATAAGCCTTTTTTTGGACCACAATTAAGCAGATATTTATGTTGCTTTGTAAATTGGTATTTGCTATAAATACTGACTGAAATTAATTTATACAATAATAAATATAATAATACTTATATCATTGATAATGAATGCTGTATTTATTATATATTATAGGCCGATGCCTCAGGGAAGTGTTTGGTTGAGTATAAAGTCACTAAGGACATGGTGATTCGCACCAAACACGTGGACAGCTGCAAATCCCAGGAGCCAGGCTTCACCACCCACAGCCAGGTGTGGTTCAGTCACACCACGTGAAAGTATGTTGTAAATAAATATGATGGTTTTTGGCTTATTCTAATCATTATTATTTTCACAATTATTATTGTAAGGTCTTGGGAGTGAGTGGGAAATCCTCCTCTGTGACGGTCATCACTCTTCAAGATGGCTTCATCAAATCCGCTGTTGCAGAGGAATCACACACACTGTCAATGAACGCTAGGCACACCACTGCTGTGAACATACAGTCCAGGTGAGATAGATAGATAGATAGATAGATAGATAGATAGATAGATAGATAGATAGATAGATAGATAGATAGATAGATCATATTACCATATGAAAATCGACGTAGCTTAACTTGCTGAATGTTGCTGAAGTGTAGTGTGAACAAAGAAAATGGTTTAATGTAACAGACAAAGTGGGTGTGTTGTACCCTTTGAAATAAGCCTAGCATTGCTAAGGACATTACCTGGGATGTTACCATGGAAACAAGTGGAGTGTAAACATGGAAATGGCTGGGTTTTGTACTTTTATGGTACAGTTATTTCCATGATAGACTCAAGCACAGTTGCTCTGGCCACAAGTTGACGGAAAGTCTAATAATTTAAGCATGTTAATTTGTCAGAATTCTGCCAGTTGCATTCTAATTGGTATCTGCCTCCTCCTACATGTCATGCCAAAATAGAAGGTTTGTGCAGTTCTGGTGAAAGGTACCAAATTTGCCCCAGATGCTCACAGCCATTTCCACAGTTACATCACCGTCATGGAAAGGCTGGGTTGTAACCATGGATAGAGTAGTATTCCTCTGAAACATATTTCTGTAACACAGTACTCCTTAAGACAGATTTAACACTGTCCATATTACAGCTGTGCCTAATCAGAATTAGACAATACAATCCTCAACTGTTTCCAGATTTAAAATTTGATTTAAATATGGGAGAGATACAGAGGCTAATGTTAATATTAAAACGTCAACCTGTATCCTTCTGTCTCTCAGACAGTCTCTGTCTCTGCTGAAGCTGGACTCGGGTCCATCTGAAATCGCAGGTAAAGATGTTGGAAACGTGGTTAAGAGCCTGGACCCCAAACTTCTCTCAGTCGGTGTCATCATAGAGAAGAGCAAGAGCCACTGTAAAGCATGTCCTAGTGTAAGTCTTAAGTTACAGTCAATAATAATACATGTTATTTAAATATATAAAAATGTTATTCATGTTGCTTTACAAAAAGAATATTATTCAATTAAAGGCTAAATTGAAGGTGTATTTTTAGACAATGTGTATACTGAGTAGCTGCATGGCCTTGGCAGTTAGTTTGTGTTTAAAATGGTTTTGGCATATCTAATTTACCTACATTTTCTTTAGGGATGCACCAATTTTTTTTATTTTTTGGGCTGATACGATACCAGTCCATGCTATGTTCTGGCCAAATTTCAGCCAATTTCAGCCAAGATGGTAGCTACTACTGCTTTTAGTTCAGAAGAGATTTGTAGTTAGCATGTTATGCTTATTGGCCATTATTTGATCCTAAGATGTAGCTACATTAGCTGTGTAGTTTCATTAATTAAACAGAAAACTAGGCAAATTTAAATTAATAGATTTCTTTAATTCTGGATGTGTGTTTACAGCTGATGGACACATGGAAATCTGTCCGTGGTCAGTTGGAGCCAAACTCTTTGTCCAAAGCCACCGCTCCTCGCAGTTTTCTGACACTAATCCAGAGCCTACGCTTGGCCAACAAGGCAGAGATCCTGAAAACACTAAAAAACTGCAGCAAAACAGCTCTGTAAGAGTCTTTAACTCATACTTTCATTATCATTATTATTCCATTTTACCTTTCCATGTTCCAATAATTTTACTGTTTATTCTCTACTGTCCTCATAAACCATGTTATTTTTCTATTTTCTTCCATATTATATTTATTATATTTACTTCATGGCCTTAAAAAGTGATAAATTGACCCAAGCCCAGCCCACAACTGTGCTCTTTCATAGCTATTGTTGTTAGGTCAGAAACACTTTAGAGAAAAGTCTCTTTCATCGTATTGACAAACTACAGAACTCAGTATATACCATGAGGTGTTGTTTAAAATAGGTTTAGTGCAGACACTCTGAGTATATCCAGGTCTCCAGGTGTCAGTACAATCACAAATACATAATAGAGAAAATTACTTATTTTGTGGGTTGTTTTTTTTTGTGTGTATAGCCCTCAGCTGGTGGATGCAGTGACCTCCGCTCAGACGTCCTCATCCCTCTCAGCCATCTTGGAGTTCCTGGACTTCAGTAAGGCTGAGGGAATGACGCTCCAGGAGCGATTCCTCTATGCCTGTGGCTTTGCTTCCCACCCAACAGAGTCAATGCTCCAGGCCCTGCTGGTAAACAAAAACAAAAATATAAACACAATCACAAAACCCAACAAAGAGCTCCAGATCTTACTGGTTAATACATACATATAAGTATGAGGAGCAGCTGCCCATGAGCCGAAGGTTGCCATGCCCAATGCCAAATGTGGGCTAGAGGGGATATAAAGCCCTGCGGTACTGGGCTGTGGAGTATTCCATCTATGTTCTCTGGAATGATGGAGCTCCATCCCATTTGGGAACTCTTTCAAGATCAACCTCTGAACTCACTCATGTTTATGTTTCTGAATGCCTTAAAATCCTAACAAGATTTTGTTACTGCAACAACATGATTAAAACTCTTAATTTCAGAAGAAACATTGATTATTAATTAACATTATTAATCACAAGTGTTAAGTGTTTCATGTAGCATAGGATTCTGAAATTTAAATGATGTGTTTATTTTTGTAGGACATCTCTAAGGGCGAGATTGGCAGCATGGAAATTAAAGAGTCAGTTGTGATCATCATGGGAGCTTTGGTGCAAAAGCTCTGTCAGAAGGGAGGATGTGATCTACTAGTGAGTCTCTCTCTCTCTCTCTCTCTCTCTCTCTCTCTCTCTCTCTCTCTCTCTCTCTCTCTCTCTCCCTAACACACACACAAACGCACACACACAAACTCTCATTCTGATGAGATTCAGATTCATATGATTCAGAGATGTCTTCCTACAGTTTGCAATTAACTGATTCCTTCACATTAATGGGTCAGGATTATAGTCAAAATTGAAATTAATATGAGTTCAATCAGAATTAAATTGTATGCCCAGAACAACTAACCCAAATGTGAACAGATTCAGAACGTATTGATTCAGTCTGAAACAAATCCAATCTTTAGTGAATCAGGCTGAAATTAATCTGATTAATTAGTTCGAATAAACCTGAAACAAAATAAACCAAATCTCTAAATATAATATAATATAATATAATATAATATAATATAGTCCCCTCCAGGGTGTATTCCTGCCTTGCGCCCGATGATTCCAGGTAGGCTCTGGACCCCCCGCGACCCTAAATTGGATAAGCGGTTACAGATAATGGATGGATGGACGGATAATATAATATAATATAATATAATATAATATAACATAATATAATATAATATATTTTAAGTGAATATTTAAATTAAATGTGTTGCAGACTGCAATTAACCCGACACAAAGGAATCATATGAATCATGATAACAAACTAAATCAGGCAAGAATAAATTCAATCAAATGAGACATACCTCAATAAACTGGATGTAATATAAACAAAGGCCAATGTTCTGACTGTGTGTGTGTGTGTGTGTGTGTGTGTGTGTGTGCAGACAGTAAAGAAGGTGAAGCAGCAGCTCTTGTCGGGTCCGAACAGCACTAAGGATGAGGCTGAGGTTCAGATGTATCTTCTGGCCCTAAAGAACTCCCTCCTTCCTGAAGCGATTCCTTTACTGACGCGATACACTGAGTCAGAAACAGGAGCCTTCAGCACCATTGCCATTACAGCTCTGCAGAGATATGAGCCTCATCTCATCACTCATGAGGTTCGAATAAATATACAGCTCTCACAACATAAAAACATTCACATATCTCATTAAACCACACAAATACATTCACTTCTTTCATTAAACATCACAATCGTAACTCTCACTAAACAGCACACACTCACAACTCTCACTAAAAAACACAAAAACATCCATATTCTTCAGTCTTATTAAACATCACAAACACACTCACAACTCATTAAACAACACATAAATACAACTAATGAACTGAGCTAAAGAGTAGTATGTTTTGTTTCGTAGTTCCTGAATTAACCAATTTAAGCTCCATCGGATGGGTCCCCCTAGCATGGATGGCCATTTTTAAAATATACATTCTGAAATCAGCCATATTTTATTTAAATGGTACAATGTTAATTATAGTTTTCTTTCCATATTAGCAACATTAGCCTTGTAACTCCTCTAATCAGCCACATTTGGACTGTATATCTGACTTAATCTTGCCTAAGGCTGATTAGTTCTGGTAAACGGAGACCTGCACTGGAATGCAAAGCCAGGGGGACACAGTCTTAAATTATCCAGCTAACTAAGTAATCCCCCTTCCAGAAATATGCCCTGGATCAGAGAGATGGAAGCACCATCTCACTGTCTTTCATCCTTATTTCTGCTTTTGTGTTTAGCACAAACATCCTGGTACTTCACATACAGAACCAAATTAAGGACACAAGCTAATAACTCAGTATACATAGATCTCACTACCTGATAATTCAAATGTAGTCCATAAGCAAAGAAATATGCTTTTTTCATTTTAGCACTTAGGCTAATAATTTAGCCAGAGTGACTTACAGGATCATGTTACAGATTTAGGCCCATATGGTTAGGAGTGTTCCCCAAGGACTTGTTGTGAGGTTACCTGGGCTTGGAGTTAGGGTGACCAGATGTGAGATAGTAAAAAAGAGGACTAGTGTCCTGGAGGGGCGGGCTCTTGCCCCTCGCTGTTGTATGTTTAGTTGAACCTATGTGTGCTTTTAGGTCCTTTACACCTTTATTTGCTACACATGGGAAAACATGGGAATTTCTTTTTTAATTCATCCTTACATTTACGTTTCGGCATAGCTGCTCGAGATGAGGGTAGGTACATGAGCTTTGTCTGACGTACACAAAGACTACTGACGTGCAGACTGACCAATTAAATGTTTACAGAGAAGGTTATTGACCAATAGCTCGGTAGCTCTACAGTCAGGCCGTCCAATCCGAGGATTTTAGGCTACTTCATCACGCCCCCTTCTCACTCAAGCAAAACCAATCGGAGTAGGGGAGGACGGGACTAGTTTGTGAACGAAACGCTTCTCGAAATTCTATGTAAGCTCTAGAAAAACAAAATCCTGGACGTTTGTGAAATTCCACCCTGACGGTTTTTTAAGTCTAAAAAAGATGGGAGAACCCTAGTCTTCTGCATACATGGAAGCATTAGTGCCAAACTAATAGTGTCATACAAAACAAGCAAACATCAGACTTCTTCAGACAGCGCAGACTTCTTGGCTGATCACCTTTGACACAGAATATGCATTTTAATAAACACAATTTCTCCATCTCTTTCTTGTGCAGGTGAAGCAGGCGCTTAACCGAGTTTATCATCAGAACCGTCGCGTTTATGAGAAAAATGTTCGTGCAGCAGCGGCCGATGTGATCCTGAGCAGTGAGCCATCGTACATAGAGGTAAAAAACCTGCTGCTCTCAATCGGACACCTGCCCCACGAGATGAACAAGTACATGCTCTCTAAAATACAGGACATCCTGCAGTTCAACATGCCTGCGAGGTGAGTCTACTGATAGTGAGTACACTATACAGACTCAGGCTCTACATGCAGTACACTATATTAAATCAATCTGACTTAGTACAGGTGAGTCTGCACAGGTACCTTACTTACTCAGGACAGGTGAGTCTTACATGAACAGGTGTGCTATATACAGAGAGTTCCCTCATTAGTGGTGAGTCTTTAGGGCTGTTATTGACATAATATTGACATAATAAGAAGCTGTATGAGGTGAGATTGACTAGGCCTTTTTCCTTCTCTCTGTGTCTTGTAGTAAACTGGTACAAGAAGCCATGAATGACATAATCACTCACAACTATGACCGCTTCGCCAAGATGGGCTCGTCCTCTGCCTTCTCCGGCTTCATGGCCCGTAAGTTACCCCTGCACTCAGGACACTTAAGTGCTTTACATTACCTTGCACTTTTGTTAATACACACATTGTCCTGCAGGTGGCACAGATATGACTTCCACATACAGCTTGGACATTCTCTATTCTGGCTCCGGGATCATGAGGAGAAGCAATATGAACATTTACGGCCAGAGCAATGGCGCCCTCCTGCATTCACTACAGGTACTACTCCATCACTCAACTCACTGAGCACCGGCTCTCCAAGTCCTTATTGGACAGTCAGTCTACTTTTGGCTCCACCCCTGGGCAGTTACATCCAGAGATTTATAGCTTTGTATGGAGAGATATCTAAGAAGAATCTCGACCCTCTAACTAAACGAGTCCATATTTAGTCACATATCCTTTAATTGTCCACACTGTGACCTGTCTCCTCCTCATTTGTGAGATCTCTGGCCACTAAGCTCCAATCAGAGCCAAAGAAACTCAATCACAGTGTCAAAGGAACACTCTACACCTCGCTGCTGATTCCATCAGATATAAAATCCAACCCATCAGCTCCTCAGGGTCTAATAAGAATTCACATTACAGTTTTTTTAAGACCCCAGCTGCTGTGATATAAGATTAGACCCGGGGGATGTGTTTATGAGGCTAATAAATACGCTATTAGGATAAATGCCAGCTCTGATCTGCGTTCTACTCTTGCTGTCTGTAAATTCAAACAGGACATGTACTCACTGCTGTAATGTGGAGGTCAAATTGCATACTGTCTGCTCTAATATAACTTTTAATCTCAAGAAAAGTAAATAATTATCACAGATGCTTGAAGCATTCAAAGTGTCCAGTGAGCCTTTAAAATTCTTAAATGTGTTTATCTAAAAAAAGTCAAAATGCCATAGACATTCATTCATTGTCTGTAACCAATTTTCTAGTGGAGCTCACCCAGAATCATTGGGTGCAAGGCAGAAACATACCCTGGAGGGGGCGCCAGTCCTTCACAGGGCGACACACACACACCCTGAGCGGTACCCTGGAGCCTACTGTGCCACCGTGCCTCCCTTAGAAGATACCATTTTGTTTTTATTTTATTTTTGCACATTGCATTTTGAAGTTTTTGTGTGCAAGTTAGCTTAAGGTTTTAATGGCAGCATGAACTAAGCTGAACCAAAGACACTATATATTGTTCCGATGGGAGCTTTTATTCCCCTACATTCACCTCTTGCTATTAGCCAGTGGAAAGGGTACTGTAGGGATAGGGAAGTATAAATTTAACAAAAATTGTTTGGGTAACAAGTTTGCACAATGAATGAAGTTTCATGCCAATCATTATGAAGTGCAGTTATTAGAAATATTGGTGCTATTGCGAAAGTGGTCTTAATTTTTTCTCTAAAGGGGTATGAAAAAGGTCTTCAAAATTTTTACGTATTTTACAAATACCTGCACATACCCTGAACATTTGATACATACTGTACTTGTCTCCCCAGGTTGCCATCGAGGCCCAGGGTTTAGAGTCTCTAATAGCTGCCACGCCTGACGAAGGTGAAGAGGACCTGGAGTCCTTCGCAGGGATGTCAGCTCTCCTCTTAGATGTGCAGCTTCGCCCTGTGACTTTCTTCAAGGGTTACAGTGACCTCATGTCCAAAATGTTCTCCATGTCTGGAGACCCCATTAATGTGGTGAAGGGGCTCATCCTGCTTACTGACCATTCGCAGGTAAGAAACATAAGTGTCTGTGTGAGGATTTAAGCATTAGCTACATTAGCCTTAAGAACCACTAGGTAAGATTTGGTATTTTTGCTCCTGCGCTCCCTCTACAGTTGCAGAGTGTAATTCACATGTCAAACATGTCAATGTCGGTCTAACTTATCTTAGCCAAGTGACTACATCTGAGGTATGGGTGAAAGTTTTTATTGTCATGCCCATAGTGACTTATGATTAATGTTAATAAAATGTGTTTTTCTTTTCCTCCAAATTTAATGGGAATTCTAAGATAAATGCTAATGCTAAAATGAAATAATAAATATAGATTATTAGCTTGAATAGAGTAGAAGATATATGTATAGATATCAGTATGTGTGTGTGTCTGTGTGCATGTGTCAATTTATTATTTTGTTGTTAAACATTGTTTGTCCTTAATACTCTGTTATCAACATTTTTGACATTTTTGGCTTGTTTGTCATCACATTTGTCTGTCTTGTGTACTGACTCTTTATCCTGCTTGATTTGCTTTTCAGTCATTCATTCATTGTCTGAAACCGCTTATCCATTTTAGGGTCTTGGTGGGTCCAGAGCAATCAAGAATCACTGGCCTTAAGGCTTTTAAAATAAATACATTTTACAAAAAATGAAAAGAGATAAGGAATAGTTTGGATACATGTTTCTTATGTTGCGAAATCATTGCTAGTATTTTTTTGTATTAGCATAATGTAGATAGACACAGGTATTGCTACATTGCAGAGCTTTGCTAAGTGAAAATCTCTTTCAGGTGATCCCCCTTCAGTCTGGTCTTCGGGCTGCTGTTGAATTCCAAGGTGGCTTGGGCATCGATATCTCCGGAGGAATGGAGTTTAGCCTTTGGTACCGAGAGTCTAAGACTAGCGTCAACAACAGGTACAAAGCTAAGCCCCAAGTATTTGGAGCTCCTTTAATTTTGGGACCAGTCCAAACATTGACAGGCTTCTATCCTCACCTCCCTTTTGATGGCAGCTGTTGATATAAGTCTGTGGAGCTTATCATTTAGTCATAAATTCTCTGGAGGGGCTAGTAGTGCTCCTATGATCTTGTTAGCAGCCTCTGCGTTACTCCTTTAGCTTCTGGCCACTAGCCTGGGAATATTAGCTAGCTAAGCTGGCTAAGGGTTCGCCAGGAAACAAATGCACTGGCCAGCAGGTGAGAGAGCTGTTTTTTTCTGGATAAATATAGGTTGCCCTTCAGTAATGGAGGACAGGAGATTTAGGTTTTTGATAGAAAATATCATGAGGTTTGCTTGTTTCTCTTTGTTGGACGCAAGCACTTGGAATTGTATAATGTGGTTTGATGTAGATGGAACTACGGGCTGGATTTACAGTGAATAAGAGGTGAGGGGTTAATCCTTTGTTATGTGGATGGTATTTCTAAGGGCCGTCTGTTGTTTTTTTCCTGCTACTGCCAGTGCCCTGGATCGGCAGGAACAGGTGTACGATGCAGGGAAATGAGTGCTACCTCATTCACTAAGGCACTTGCTCTCGGACAGACAGACAGACAGGCAGAGGGAAGTGCTATGTATAGATCGAAATAAACTGCAACTCTCTAAGGTCCACAAGCTCAGCATGCCACCAACAAACCAACTTATTGCTTTGGACATTAACAGTGAAGCAATGAAAACAGACAAGTAAGAGATTAGCCAGAATTCTACATAAGACCTCTAAATATAATACAATACAGACATATAGATAGGTACTTCATTAAATGCATAGTTCACGAATTAAATCATAAAACACTTTTTATAAAATTCAGAAGATGTTTTCTCGCAATTTGCTAGCTCTCCAGTCTCTTTGTGTACTTGAAACCGGTCTAATGTGTTTACAAAGCCCCAGTGTCTGTAAATTAATGAAAAAAGAAGTGGTCTCTGTCCGGTATACTCTCTCTCTGCGCTCATGGCAGAGGCATCTGGAGTTTTTAAGACAAAGGACAAAACTCCAAACATTTAAAACCATGAACCAAAATGAAGCTCTATTCCTGCTCCATAAGTGGGTAATATTGACTTTTCTTTGCATTTTCGGATAACTTAACGTGGACATGTCTCCAAACTCGGGAGATGGCTAACTGCATTATTGAAAGTGCTACAAATCTAAATCTAAACAAATCTAAAGCTGGAGTTACAAATGAGTTTCTGTGGTAAATCAAACAGTGAATTAAAACTTACCTTCTTCAGGTTTAACAGACAAGTCAGCCATGTACAAACAACAGTCGTTATTTTCCCTCAAACATACTTTTCCACCTTAGAAGATGCAGAATTTAGAGCTGTATTTCCTGACATTCATAGACTTTCCCTTTATGGCCAATTTAGGTTTCTACGTTAAATCTATGCTGCAAGCAAAGTGTAGGTCCCACGTAGACGGAAACCTACAGTGTAACCTGACGTCACCCCTGCAGAAATGTAACTGTGTGTTGCGTAAACACAGACCTCAACAATTGTGATTGGTCGGATGAAAATGGGTCAAGTTGAACCAAGGAGTCTCCAAACAGAGACACAGACCGCAGCACTTTCACTGCCAGAGATTTGCTCAGATGTTAGTTTGGACGCCACAGGGCGAATACAAAGGTTAAACACAGAAAGAATTTGAATGTCTACTTTGTATTTGTTTCTTTCCTGGTACCACATGTAAACTACGCTCTATTACAATTAGCGCTCTACTCCCTAAAAAGTACACTTCAAAGATTTTTAAACAAATTCTACTACACCTCTACATCGTGTACTACATAGGCTGGAGATTCAACCCTAGTGTTGTGATAGAGTAATTGCAGAGACAACAACAGACAAGTACAAACACTCACAAAAGCACTTGCGCAGAGTACAGTGTTACAATTATACAATTATACATTGATAATGATGTTTGCCTAAAAACAAAACACTCTGCAATACCCTGTAATGCTTATAGACTCCACAGAGTCATTCTGACAAACTGTAATACACTAAAGGGGGGTGATGGCTTTCATTATTTCTATGCATTATTAAATATACAGGCCCTAAGACAGGCTCATTTTTCAGCACCCCATCATTTGTCTAGTCTACTCTCTATAAAAACCTCCTTACTTTCTGAAGAAATGCCCAATCAGTTTTAGGCATGTTGAGTAATCACAATGTGGAACTCTAAGGGTTCTATAGATTGTATTGGTTGTGTACTGTGGTGTATTACATGTCTGATATGTCTGATCCTAGGGGAGCCCTGGTGGTTGTGGGTAATGTGACAGTGGATGCTGACTTCCTGAGTGTTGGAATGGAGGTGAGCTTTGATATGGAGGCAGTGCTAGACTTCATCACCACCGTCCAGTTCTCCAAGTATCCCTTTCTCGTGTGTATGCAGATGGACAAAACCACATTCCCTTTCAGGTACTCACCACAAACATACACTATATACCACACACACTGTGACACACACACTCAAACCTATACTGTATTACATACAATGAAATACACATTGCACCATACACTCAAACATATACTGTCACGCACTGAAATATACACTACAGCACACACATTCATTTACACAGTTAAATACACAATGTACAACACACTAAAACATACTGGAACACAGTGTACCATACTCATTCAAACATACATTATGAAACCTATACATTCCATACAATAAATATTTGCATTAAGTGCTATCATGGACCTGGAAATGGTGTAGGCTTAGTCTTGGACTGAGATTGCATTCTGCTGTGGTGTGCTAAACGACTAGTGCCTGTAAGCTGCCCAACTATGCGCCTAAACAGTGTATTCTTATTTGGCTTATTTTTTCAAACGTTTCTGTTCCACCAAAACCAGTGACTGAAATTTGCTCTCTCAAAAACCAGTTTTTCTCTTCAACACGTGTGCACTGTTGGGCTGTGCTGAACTAAACTGTAATACTGTATAGGTGTTAATATTTTCAAATGGTTTTACAGTATGAAAAATATGGATACTGCCCATCCCTAGTCTCAGTGGTGAACTGCTATTGGAAATTCAGATTTACTCTATGTTAGCCTTAATCTGGGTCTGGGAGACTAGACTTGAGAGCAAATTAAACTTAAAAATCACCAGTGACACTGTATCACTCAGTGCATGGCATTTGAGACAAGGCTTAACCCAACCCTGAAAGTCAGTACTTGGTCCCCACTTCAATTTACTTGCTACTAATGACTTGCTTATAGGCTATTGTAGATAACAAGTTAAAAAAAAGCTTACTCAATTATAGTCCTAGCACCATTTTGCCCAAGAGGAAAATTATGCATATTTTTGTTATCCTAAGTACAAGTTTCTCTTTATTTGCAGAGAGTCTGTGTCCAGAGTGGAGAAGCTAGCATCTGGAACCCCCTTCTCCTGGCGAAGGAGCAGAGAGAAGCTGATTCCAGGTTCAGAGTTCCCACTGCATCAGGAAAATTCCAACATGTGCAAGCAAGTGTTTGAGAACAGCTGGTAGACACTAAATTAACTAGTTTGATGTTCTAAAGGATTGGATTAAACTGGATAAATTCCTTTAGTGTGTGAGAAAATGTTTGTTTGTTTTTTTTTTTTTTTGCACAAGCATTAACTGTACTTTAATATTTTACAGAAAACTAACATTTGTTTTTTTTATGCTAAGACTCAAAGTAGACTCCTAAGCCCTTTTTAAGCCAAATGTCCCAATGTATTATATTACAATTTCCTAATAACTCTAAGCAATAATAATGCTAAGAATGATAAGGGTGAGTAAAAAGTGCTGTGCCAGGAAAGGTAGGAGTTAGCAGCAGAGAGAGTTAGCAGTAATGCTAACACCATCTTCTAGCATTTGTTACAGTTAGCCATGTTAACAAAAGCGCTATGATAGCTGTGTACTAGCTTATAATTTTAGTCACATAAGCAGAAACCTATCGAAGCAAATATGTCTCATCCGACTTATTACATCAGAAATATTACCATCTTTGAATTTGTAGCACTGAATTTTTTTGCACTGAAATTATGCATCTGAATTTTGTTGCTTTTGAATTTAAGTCTTCAGATTTACACCTCTGAATATTTTGCTTCGCAATATATTATGTGGATATATAATATGTGGAAACATGAATTTTGGGATATATGTCCTATGGCATTTTTATTTTTTAGTTGTCAGATTCTCAAGAATCTGAAATTGATATTACAGAAGGTGTAGTACAAATATAATATCCCAAAGTGTAGAGTTTAATTCATAAAGTTGTGTTTGTTTAAACACTGAATGTCTTTGTGTATATTCACAATGTCTGGTTATTTCTAATATTATAATTATTTATATAGAAATTTGTGATTGGTAGATTATTTATTTGTTGTAACAATGCTTTTTGGCAATAAATCTTATACCATTGAAAAGCCTGTTAATTTCCCTTTTCAATGGTGCCACATTTGTAAGGAACATGCATTTGTGGGATGAGCAGTAGAGCTGAGTATTTGGGTTGCACCCATGAAAAATTTGTCAAATCCTCTCTGCCAATGCCAATTACATCATACAACCTTTGTTTATAAGTAATTTCTTCAGTTTTATTTGTATAAGCTCCATCTCTCAGTGCTGTTCAAATGAAAGTCAAATGTCCATATGTTTAAATATGTTCAAAAAGAGAAAGGCTTTCATGGGGCGTTCTAACTTTTTCACATGACTGTATCCCCACAGTTCATGTTTCCACATTCTGTCATATCACATTTTATGTCCACAGGGCCATTACAAAAAAAATTTCCACAGTAAAATTTTTTCATCTTCAGGATATCAATAGTCTGTTATATTGTGTCTTTAGTGAGCCTTTCAGATTTTTGAGACAATTTGAAAATAAAGAGATAATGCCCAATGAATTAACCAAATGCATAATTTCCTCACACATTCTATCATGTCCAATGCTATTTTTATAGGGCAATTATATAAAAATTCATTTGTCGAATTTGAGCAACTTCGAAATATATTGTTTGATTTTTTTAAGCTTGAATTTTTTAATCTGAATTTATTAACCTTGAATGATAACTGTGAAAATGTGTTCTTGAAAATTCACGAGTTCAATTCAAGAGCAATTATATTCAGATGCAAATTTGCGAAGCGAAATATTCAGAGGTGGACATCTGAAGACTTAAATTCAAAAGCAACACAATTCAGATGCATAACTTCAGTACAAAAAAATGTAGTGCTACACATTCAAAGGTGGTAATATTTCAAAGACTGATGAGACAGATTTGCTTCCATAGAAACCCTCTGCTGGCTGGATGCTAGCATTTTTACATTTGTATCATGCTAATGAAACACTCTTAGCCAGTTTAGCCAATATTTGTGCTGAAGAATAACCATTAAAACATTCATATGCAGGCATTATTTATGAATAAATATATTTTACCAGGGAAAATTTTTTTTGTATATTTTAAGCTTCCCATAACCCAAAAAGTTGTAACTGCTGTTATTTGTTTATGATGTTATATCAGGTTTTACAGATGCTCCTAAGTTATTTATTTGGTCTGAGCCAGTTCTAACACAGATCAAACAAGAAAAAAAAACTCACTGTATGTTTACAAGCGCTGTATGATTAAGCACAATCTTAGTTTTTGAAAAATGGGGGAAATAATTTGAATTTTATCAGACAGCGGTGCCTTAAATTATGTTTTTTTTTTAATGTGTGTATTGGTGTAAATATTCTTGAGGGGCAAATTTTTAAGCATGTTAACATGAAATAAATAAATATTTAAAGACATTTTACATGTTTGGACACATTGTCTGATTCCTATGTCTTATTCCATAGTTTTTAAAAGGTTTCCTTCTCATATACCTTGATGATAACAGTAGAAAAAAATATATAATTTTCACTTAGGATAAATGTCAAAAGATTACAGGATTTTTTTTTCCTTAAAATTATTTTGAACAATTTCTTTTGGGCCATTAATCATAAAAAAGTAATAATAACAAAAAATGGAGATTTAATGTTTTGTTCCATCAACAACAATATTTTTAATGTAAATCTATAGCATGTTTTTTAAAGCAGGTGTTAAGTTGAAAAGTTGCAAAAAAATTGGTGTTGCATGGTGCCGCTAACACACACAGCCAAAAAAATATATATAAAACTGTCCTGTTTACAGTTTTACGTTAATGTTTGTTATAAATAAAATGTATTATTATCAAATGTATTAACAGCTTTACACAGTTTGAGGCATGCAGATAACACCTTGCTAATTTTGTGCACAAGCAGATTTCCTATTCTTGTTAGCAACATTAGCCATGTAGCTTAAAGCAACAGTGCCAAGCACCAAAAAAGCTATATGTCTGTTAGTTTCTTAATACACTGCTCTATACAGTTAATAAACAAATGATCTATGCATACATGATGCTAGTAGCCCTGTAAATACATGTCTTGACTGATTCTATATTCAAAATAAACAATGTTTTTAGACTGTAATAACACTCTTAAAGAGATACAGAACCTATATGTCACATTTGACCCATAGAGGGGGGTATTTGCCTTAGTACTAGGCTTAAACAGACACTTTTGCATTGATTTAAAAATATATTAAGCTATGAACATATATCAGTAAAAACCCTTGAGAACTGGACATATATATATATATATATACACAGTACTGTGCAAAAGTTTTAGGCAACAGAGATTATGAGATTTAAAAAGCTATTTATCTGAGCAGTAAGTGTTTATTTGCTAAAAACAAACAAACAAATAACAAATAACGCCCAACATTAGAATAAAAACAAAGAACAGTAAGTCCAGTAAGTGTGATATTATATATATATATATATATATATATATATATATATATATATATATATATATATATACACCTTTTCCTACTCGTGGTCTGAATATTTTGTTCACAACCTCAGAGATATATATTTTTTATTAAAATATAAATAAACACATGTGACCAACTATCCCTTGGTTTTGGGAAAAGTTCTTGAAAATATATTTTTGGCCAAAATAAAAAATACACAAAGTACAACAGTGAAATACATTTTAATCTATGACTTTGCCCTTAAATAAACGGTCAAGGTGTTTTGGAAATAAATAACATTTGTATAAACTTCTTTCACATGATTTTAAATATTCACACCTCACTGTATATTTAGAAAATGTATTCAAACATCATAATGTAAAATATTATATTTATTATTTTCACATTCATTCGCAATATTTACTGTCTTTTTATGGCTGTATAAAATGCTTTCTCGTGATCTCTTTTCTCGTCCTCTCCCATCACCCCATGCTGAGAGTGCGCGCTCCACATTCCGGTCGAACAGCTGAGCGCGCGTAAACGTCTGTCACTCGCGCCGTTGCAATAGCGACCGCATCAACAAACGGTAGGGGGCTCAGGTTACGGCACACGGACTCACTGGGCATCTTCCTCCAAGCCCAGGATTTATGGCCTTTAATGGCTTCACATACAATGATCAGTCCCAAACACATATTACACATTATACATTCAAATTATATTACTCCGAAAACTGTTTCCTAGACAAATATTGAAATTAGCTATTTACCTCTGTGGGGAAATAACGAACTCTTTTCTTGGACTGATCCACAGAGCTCCTTACAATGAGATTGGTAACATTTTTACCTTATTCGTGGATGAGTACCATCAAATCCTAACAGTCATATTTCCCAGCATTTTAAAACCTTACCAGAAAATTATAACAAGATTATCCTCTGGTTTAATCAACACAGTCATAATGTTCAAGATAATATGCAGTGGACAATGAGTCAGTTTTAGCATGTCGGTTTAATCCAAAATTTTCTCCCGATTCCACTGTAATTTTCCTACAAAATTCCATCAATCCAGTCTTCTGTCTTCTCTCTACCAACTAACCAATACATTCCTAGGGACTTCCACTACCTATTAAGTTGTCCATTTTGGGTTTCATCATCAAACCAGGAAGGTAAACTTTCAAAATAGCCTCCATCATCTTCCAGAACTGTGCACTGACCTTCTTCACATTTCTGTGACAAGCGAACATTAGCAAGCTAATCATCTCCTGATTGCTACAGCCAACATTCATTCAAATTAATGTTGTTACAGTGGCAAAGTAGACCTTCCAAATCTTATATTTACTAGCAACAAGGCTAATTAATTTATTCAAGAATAAACACATTTGCAGCTCAGGGGCACCAACTCTCAATCAACAATAAAGTTAGCATTATGCTAACTGATTTCTACTAGCTTTAAGTCATTATTTGGTTTACCAATGACAGAATATAGTTCAATTTAGGATTGCTTTCCATCATGCTATATCTGGACCATGGCTGATAGCTTTGTTCTCTATTTACAAAAGCTTTTTATGAAGCTTGCTTATGAACATGGAAATTTCTCTTTAAAGTGCACTGTTATTGTTGTTCTGCAGCCTGGTATTTTAACTACATGGTTTGAGAATAATTTCTGGGAAAACTGTAGCATGCTAATGCTGCTCAAGGAATCAAAGCATAAGGCCATTTAGTGTTATGCTGACTGCCCAATATTTAGCATTATCCTGCCTGCTTTGATTCAGTGCTAGCTGAATTAGCATTTTCAGTTCATGCATTTATAAACATTTGGATAATTTAGTGGTGGCACAGTTTAACATGAATTATAGAATAAACTACATAACAATAAATTAAATCTATGACAATACAGATGAAAATAATACAAAAGATAAAATAATATATTTGCAGATAAAATCTAAGCTACATTTAGAGGGAGTTAAATTTGTGGAATCTTTAAATGCCAGTTCTTGCAGCAACGATTTTTAGTGTTGTGTTATTCGAATAATTCTTACATTAATATAAGCTGCCTTTATTGATCAAACTGATTTGCAGTTTTGAAAAAATATATGCTTTTAAAATGAATTATATTACTATTATACTGTCAATTTCCCTAAAAAGTGAACCTTCAATAAATGATTAAATTGCTGAATCCAATATGCCTTGGTAAAAAATGTATAATTCTTCATAAACTCTACACAAGTGCTTTTTAACAAATTGAATGCTCTCAGAAGGCAAAATGTTGATTATGTACAAGTAAATATAATGTTCAAACTAATTTAACAGACACTTTAAATGTTTGTTTTACTCAAATAATTTCCTAAAGATTTCAAATGATTTCTCAAGCTAGTTAAGCCATTCATGTAAATGTAGTATACATCAGACATGTACAGATCAGATTATTTAACGTATAATAAAGCAGACACAGATTTTATGAATGATTTAAAGCTTAGATCACATAAATTTGTTCACTCTCTGCTGAAGATTCCTTTCTGGTTAATGATCACTCAGAAATGCAGACTGATGAATGTCTGTAGTTGATGATGGATGACTGAATTAGACATGTGGTGGGGTAATGTTTAATTACCTCCCTCTAAATGACATGGAAAATAACAGTGAAATATAATGTGTAAAAGAAAAAAAAAATAGTTGCATTCAACTTAAGCTTGTAAATCAGACTTTATGAACTTCGACTAAGAAAACAAATAAAAAAATAAGGGAATTTATTATTGGAAAGTTGCTCTACACAGGTTAGCATAAGATGCCATGTTGCCACAGATAACAGTAATACATTTTTTCTTCTCAACATTTAAATAAAATTAAAAAAAAAATTGTTTAGCTAATTTAAGTTTGAAAGAAATATCATATTTCCCTAAATATTGCTGTTTTGAATACTTTCACTAATGTTATGTTTAGCTGGCTAATATTGTTATTTGAGGGCATGTTGTTTTCCACCTTGTAGCTTGAAAAATGATGTAGATCAGTGTTAAGTTGAATGCAACAACATGACAAACAAACATTTTTTAGGTTTTGGAACAAAAAGCACATTTCAAACTGAGTTAGTTTGTGTTGGTAACATTTACATTACTATGAATTTTTTTTGTCACAAAATTTTAAATATTCTTTACAGACTGGCCTGCAGATCCATATATTTTAATGTATGTTCACATAATAAATGAAACAAAATGAAGAGCCAAATACAGAAGAAAACAAAAGCAACGGTAAGGATGCTAGGATGCTTAACATGGCTTTTCAGAGCTAGCAGTGGAAATGACAGAAAAAAAGACTTTAAAATAAGAGCAGTGGTTTACCATACAGTGTAAGATTTTAACAGTGTTTGACAGTTTTTTTAAAATAATCTGTGGTTAAAGAACTGTGGTAAAAACGCAGCAGTTGTTTCTTTATGAAAAACAAATGTCATGGTAAATCATTGAATCAGGTCCAAACTCAGGTACAATCCTCTTGTAAATATTGTTCCAGAGTAGCACCAAGTTGAAAAACTCATTCAACACCAGACCTAATACCTAAGATAGAGTTTTAGGGTCCTAGCATTGGAAAAACAAACAAACAAAAAGAATAATCTCAGAATAATTCTGAGGAAAATCTTGGAATAATTCTAAGAAAAATCTCAAAAATTCTGGGAAAAAAAGGTCAGTATTATTCAGATAATAAAATCTGAATATTGATAAAAACTGTGTTTTGGGTTATTATTTATTATAATATGTAGACAGCCATATAGTGAGTTATTAAAGAAGCAGTCAGTGAAGTGAACAGAATTATTTATTAAATGCATCCACACGAAATGACGACTAAACCCATCAGTGCAGCCCCTGACTACGACTCAAACAGCTTTAGTTTATTGCACAAGTCCATGAGCCATAATCAATCGTTTTTTGTGATCATTAATCCTCCATTAATCATTCATCCTGTGAAACTATATGCCCTCTTCTGAATAAACAGGTTCTTGTACCGATTCAGGGTTCAAAATCTGGTCCTGGTGTGGCAGGGGATGTGGGATGTGGACTGAGTATTTATTTATACCATAGTTTGACTTCAGCAACACACTGCATTCTTCAATTACACTGTGGCTGTATCTGCCCCATTATAGTGCAGTGAATTATTCTGAGATTATTCTCAGAATTTTTCTGATATTTTTCTCAGAATTCTTATTTTATCCTCTGAATCTTTTTTTTTTCAGTGCGGTGGCCCTAAAACTCTGTCATAAATACCTGATGAGCCCAGTCTCTCCTTACATCAAGAGAAAAATTTGGCTAGATCAAAATGGCCAAATATTGTAGAAGCTCATTTCTGCCAGGTAAAAACGTTCAAAAGACTTCAAATTTAATAAATAATTTACATATAAACAAAAGAAAAAAGTTTTAAAATATTTACCCAACCCAGGATCCTGACAGTAGTGTTTCTCCTAAAATGAATGTTAATTGTGTTAATTTAATATTTAATTATGTTAAAATAAAGAGAAATATTTGACATACTAAATATATTGTGAGAAAATAGGTTTTAAAAATAATATTTGGCAAAAAAAAAATTAAAATATTATGATTTTACTTGAAAAAAATCAAATTAGAGAAATAATATTTTGAGATTTTATAAAAAACATCAATACTTTGAGAAGTGATCTTTATCTTAATACTTTATCTTAATATCTTAATACTTTGAGAAGAAAAGTGATCAGACTGACAGAATGTCACAATTGTAAGCATTGTAACAAAAGATTAACATTTTGAGGGAATTAGTGAAGATTTGAACACTTTAAGTACATTTGTATCACATGATTGTTTCAAGACAATTCAGAATTTAGGAGAAAATAAGTCCCTACTTTGAACATGTGATAACTAAAGCAAAATCTGAGGAAGTTCAGCTATAATTTGAGCAGAGTTCATGATCTAAATGATTCCTTTCTCCACCTGGTGGCTATGGGCTTCCAATGAGAGCAAAAAGTGATTTGGGTAAAAAAAATAAAAATAAAAATAAAAAAGAAAGGAAATGTTTCTCAATTATTTTCCACATTTGCTAACACACATACACACACACACACACACACAAAATGAGCAAAAAAAAAACAGAGCAAACAGGAAGCTAGAGCACAGGAAATGATGTCAATGATTTCCGGTGTGGGAGTATGTTCACACGACGCAGTGGAAACAGGTTTCTGGAATCACACACACAAAATCAATCTCTCTCTCTCTCTCTCTCTCTCTCTCTCACACACACACACACACATACACACACACACCCCTGAGAAAGAGAGAGACAGAAACAAAAAATTAATTAAAAATATCTGTTAGCTGTTATGTAACTGTATATTAGGTTTACACTAATATGTTATGAATAAATTACTGAAGTAAATATATTATTAAAATTGTTATTGTTAATTTTAATTCAATAAAAAGATCAGGAAACTATCTCATAATGTGGTTTTGTGCACTATTACAGATAGTAATTAATACGTTGTTGCATAAGGACTGAACTGATAACTTGCAATCTCTCCAGATGTGGTCGCAAAGCTGACAGTGTGGTGGATAATACATTAAACACAAAGGCAGAGTCAACTCTCCAAGGACAGACAGAGCTGTGACTGCTAGATGAGGAATGCAAATCAGTGGAACTGGGTTTCCTGGAGTAGCATAACTCCATTCAGTACTTTTGGGGTTAGTTTTAGTGCCACAACTAATCACCCAAAAGCAGTACCTGACGTCAGTCAGGTTTACAAAGCTGAATGCAATCAAATCCATGATTTTTCCATCAATGCAGTGCTGGAAAGCGGGCATGGTGAGGGTTAGAATGAACTTCCTCGAAAACTTGAGGAGCTCTACTTTTTGCTCAGTTCAGTTCTGTCCTCTAATTTAATTAGCTATTGGCCCATTGATGAATCATAAATTCAGAAATAAATGGCAAACCATTTTTAACAAACTGAAGTATAACTGAAACTTGTATAGTGTAACAGCATATGAACAGAACTCAGATATAACAAACAGATACACACAACTCCCACATAAACCTGATTCAAAGAGAGAGAGAGAGAGAGAGAGAGAGAGAGAGAGCATTCAAACCCTTTTTTAAAAAATGTGTGCGAGAATGTGTGCGAGAGACAATACCATTGACTATCTGAAGTACAGAGAAGCAAGAGCAAGTTAAACCAGTTTCTCTCTCTCCCCCGACCCGCCTTCACACACATTTCTCCTTGCTCTCTCTCTCTCTCTCTCTCTCTCACTCTGTATCTCTATAAAAAGGTCTGACCCTGCTGATGATGGTTCTCGGCAGCTGTCATTCTCCTGCCTCAGCACAACAATCTACTGACCTTTATGCACGCACACACACACACACACACACACACACATGCTATGCTGTCTTTATCCTTCTCACACACCGACACGTGTCCCATTCAAACACATAAACACTCACATGCATGCACACTAGTGCAGAGTCTTACAAATCCAGATCCTGATTCAGATTCTGGTCATGGGTTTTGTGGTCAATACAGAATGTGGTCACCATGCCCAATGCCATGTCTGGACTAGAGGGGTATAAATCCAAACGAGCCCAACACTGGGCCGTGGAACAGTGGAACTGTGTTCTCCTGAGCCCAATATGTTTGACACGAGGTGGAGCTGTGTTTGTAATCTGCCGTAACTGATTTGTTGCTATCAAATCCACAAAGAAGTGTTCAAAATGTAGTGGGAAGCCTTCCTGGAGAAAACTTACGTACCACTTACTGTAAAAATCTAGGCTTGGAAACTGTATCAAAATTTCAGATATATAGAAAAATTAACACATCACCAATGCTTTGACTTCACTCATATGTCTGTACTCTACTCCAGTGATCACCAACTACTAGCTACATCAGATATTTACAGTTTATCCTTAAAACTGTCTGGCAAATTATTGATGTAAACTCTATAATATCAGTCAGAATAGTTCACAGTAGTAGTAATGGAATCAGACATCTTTAAGATCTTAACAGAGAGTTATTAATACGACTATTTGTTTTAAGCTTTAAACATAAAATAATAATTAAAATAAGGGAGTAATACATCCATCATTGTCATCATGCCGATGACAATAAAATAAATAAAATGCTGGATGTTATTTGTTTGTTTGTTTGACATCTATTGGAATCAGACATTTATTTTCATTCACCACCACTGGAAAGACAAGTTTCTGTATCATACATATAATAAAACCTTTTAATGATTTAATGATTTAAACACCAGAGATCGAGTACCCTGCTGTTTTTAGATGCAGGGATCCACTGCAAAAATCACTCCATCTTATTTTCCTACACTTTTTTCTTCAGCAAAACCATATAACCACAGCACTACAGAGAGGAACCTCTTTTGTGCTCTGCTTCTTTCTGTAGCACACACACACATAGACACACTTGCACAAAAGCTATTTTCTTGCTTTCTATCACCCCCACACAACATGCTCTCACTCACTTACTCAATCTTAGATCTACCTACATACTCTCTGGGTCTCTCTTATGGCCTCTTTCTCTCAGAATAACATTGTTGTACTTTAAGGGACCAATTTGTGCATCATAGAATCTCACTGTTTACTACTACATCAACAGGTCATTTAACTACAGTGAATACAAAACACAGGACCATAAAGTGGCATTAAGATCCAGATCTGTAGACTTTGTACTGGATATAGACAATAAAGTAATGCACCAAGATATTGTTTTATTGAAAGCAGGACCACATTTATTTTTGTTTTGTGCCAAAAAATAAAATGTTTTTAAATATTACGTTTAATAAGAATATTTTTCATTCCTAACCCAGTGGTTTTCAACTGTAAATCTGGAGAGCAGAGGAAGGGCTAGGGTACTCTGTGGGTATTTTATTTTTATAGCACTAGCTAGAATCTATTTTGAAAAACACTGATTATATTTTGATGGACAAAGTGTAACACTGCCCTTGAATTTCCACAAAAATATATTTTGGTACTTCAACCATACAATACATATTTTGTTTTTTTTCCTGCTCAAAAAGACTCACTTTCCTTCAGAAAATATTTGCTAATAGGCTGACTGGTTGGTTACTCTTTTTCTTTTAAAAGGTTTGAGTGGACAAGGGGTACTCCAAGGTTAGGCTCACTCACCCTCAGTTATCTGTGCTCTACCACAAAGCTCATGGTCGTTCCATCAAAAGAAGGTGGAGCGATGATTCGAGGCCCTTGCTGTGATGATATGCTAATGACCTGCTTAGCTCCAGACGTTGGTGCACCTGGTGGAGCAAGGTACAAGCTTCTTGCTCCAGATTCCAGAGCGTCACCCTCCAAGCAAGTAGATGACTGGGTGTGTGAATGTAGGGGCAGTAGAGGGGGTCGGTAGACGAAGTAAGTTGGAGGTGGGTAGGCTGGACTCAAGGTAAGGGGTGAGATGGGCACTGGTGTTACAGACATTGGTACATCCAGGTATCGTCCACTTTCTGGGTAAAAAATTCTCTGTGTTGCTGGCTGCAGGGGGACAGGGTTGTCTACCAGGTAGTACTGACCAGTGCTGGGATCCAACAGAAGCTTGCGCTGAGTGTTTGGAGCAGGTATGTCCAAAGGTGGGGTGATGCAGACAAGTTGTGGGTGAGCTGTGTGGTGATACATTATTGTTGCTGTTGGACTCTCAGGCGCCCAGGAGTCTGTGACGACTGGTGATCTCTGTAGGGTTTGGTGGGTTTGCTGGGGACAAGGCTGCAAAGCAATTTTGTGGTCAGTGGGGGAAGATTTAACAGGGATGGTTAGATAGTTTTGAGAATCAGGCATAGGTGGATGGAAATGCTGAGATTTACTGACAGTCTCTGAAGCAGGGGTGCCAACCCTCCCTCTGTCTTCCAGCCTAGCTTTAGATTGAGAAAACTTGAGACACAAAGGACCTTTACTGGACTTCTCACCTGTGGAAAATGGTCTGTTCTGATGTGCTCCAACACTAACAGAAGTTCTCTTTCCTAGACAACCTTCTGGACCCATCATACACCTACTGTCACACAAATCATGCTTAGTGGTTTTAGATATGCCTGTCTGTACAACGGGTTTCATGTGCATCCTTTCTGTGTGAGACTCAAGGTTTGACATTTTTACCTGTTTGTCTTCAGAATTCGTTTTACCTGCCACTCTGTGTTCCTCACTGGTGATAAGCGAGAGAATATGACTGTCTGTTACCACCCTGGGTGCCTCTGCTTTGCGCTTCCACTCATTCCTGTCAAAGACGTAGAGTTGCTCCATCGTTTTAACTGCTGCCTTCAACTTTTCAAGAGCTGCCTGGTTTGTGAGCTTGCATTCCATTTTCTGTCTGACCAGTTTTGGATCCATCTGTTTGGTACATGTCACCCTGCGCATTCTCTCATTTCTGGAGCATGGTGAGACTTCTCTTGCAGTTTCTGTTTCTTGTGAGCTCTTGCTGCTCACTTTTGCGCTTTGTTGTGTGCTGCTTGTGTTCACAGATTGGAATTTGATCACCATGGGGCTTGGAAAGTGGGATTTGTCTGGTTCTTTTTTCACATCCTGGATTTCCTCATATGACACAGAAGGTCCAGATTTATGTGCTGGCTTCTCCAGTGACACAAATCTGTAAGAGCTTTTCACCAGTTTGCGCACATCTCGCACCTGATGGATTGGGGTGTGCAGCTTCCATTTGTTGTCCCGGAAATCCCTCACCATGAAGTGTGGTGCTTTGTCGCTAACCGAGAGTATGTGACTTTTAACCGGGTTGTGTCCAATGCTGGGCGTCAGGAGGCTGGCAATACTGACCTGGTTGCTGTTGTTTTCCTTCATGTTCTGCAGGCAGATTGTGATCTCTTTTGCTTTACCTTGACTGCAGTCAGAACCAGCACTTGTTTCTCCTTGCCCTCCTTCCCCTGCACTTTTTACCAGATCTCGCTCTTTGGGCAAGGGATGTGAGCTGGGCACATACAAGTGAGACACCTTGGTCTTCCTCTCATTACCACGTTCAGTGGATACTGTTACATCTGTAGGTTTGGTGTCACTTCCAGGGATCATATGCTCACTATCTTTCCAGGTTTTGAAGGCACTGCTTTGAAGGCATGGCAGTTTACCCTTACAGCTTTCACATGGCTCTGCTTTGGAAGTGGATGCTGATGGGCCAGGTGACTCCAAACAAGCTTCCCCTGTGGCTCCATGTGAATTTGCCTCCTCTTCAGAAAGGTGAGAAACACTGTGCATTATGTCCCCAAGCTCTTCCAGGGAGATTGTAGATTCCCCAGACCCTGTTTCTGATGCCTGCCTCTGGACATTCTTGGTATCTGTGTTGTCATTTTGAGAGTTTGTATACTGGGGGCAGGGTGAAAATTGCTGCACCTGAAACCTCTCCATACACACTTGCTCAAATTGCATTTTCTTGGAGATGACATTTTGCAAGAGACTTGAAGCAACAACTGCTTTCTGGTATGTGTCTTTGGAACCATCAGTCACCTCAGATGGCTGGTTACCTGTTTCATACCCTGACCTTGCTGGCTTGGTAATTTCAACATTGGCGGTGGAACATGAGCCAGAAATACTGTGTGTGCTTTTTGAGGCCAATGCTGTTTCCATGTTGCAACTGATGCTCAACATCTCAGTCAAGTTGACTGCCTTGGCCTCGTCCCTCTCAGACTGAAACTTGCTTGTCACTTCCAATTTTTTAGCTGATTCGGAAGATCTGTTCTTAGATGTGATTATGTTACCATTTTTATTCTCTGTGTGCTTGGTGGTCTCTAGTGTGCCATGTTCATGATCGATGCTGCCATAATTCCAGTCAACAACTGCAGACCACCTGTTGAAACTCAGACCATGTTCAGATACAGAAGACTCGCTGGAGGTCCTTAGGTCAATGGCATCAAAGTAAGGGCATGCAAGGCTGCGGAATGACTTGGCTGTTAAGTTGCGTACCTCTTTATCTGCATCGTCTAACTCACTGACAGAACTGGATGCCCCACTTGAATACTCGTTGATGTCTTTCCCTCTCAACTTGCTGGCTAGGTGCTGTCGTCCTGGGGCTGGGATGAAACAGTGAGCCTGCTCCTGAAGTGCCTCGTCCTTGCGGACAGAGTTTATAAAATGTCCAGTGGAGTTCTGTGCTGTCCGGAAATAGAAGTTTTCTTCTTCTGGACCACTTAGGGGCTGAGAAGTTTTAACAGCCATGTGAACTTGTCCACTGGAACAAAGTCTGTCATCAGGAACCTTATAGGGACTCTCATCTGAACTTGTACCTTCACATGGCTCACTTTCAGTGCTAACTGGTGCTTCAGTCGCTGCCAGTTTGGGTGGCCGTGGAGTCTGCCCATCTGATCGTTGGATGCTTTTGGCCCCTATTCCATCTTCGTTGACACTCTCAAAGGATGCATAATCCACAAACGAGTACACAAGGTTATCATCGTCATAACCCCAGCGTGATCCACGTCCAAAGTCGAAGTCAACGTCATGGTCAAGTTCTGTGAGCTGGATCTCATGGGTTGTGATGTAGTGAGATTCTGCATCCACTGTCGGCGTGGCACTGTCATCCTCTGAGTGAAGACTGTTTCCCAAACGCATTTCTGTATAGCTCAGCTCCTCTTGCTCCTCCTCGCCCTCTGTAAATTCGGATTTGACAGAGGAGGAAGAGTCTTTGGCATCTCCGGGGTCCTTCCATCGGAACACGGCCAACTGGTTTCCCTCCCCTGTGAACGTGACCTTCACAGTTTTGGTGCCGTTTGTCTTCGTGCCAGAGGAGAGGCTCGTGTTGGTTTCCCTGAGATCTGCGTAGTTTGACTCTGGTTCTTCTTCTGAGACTTTAAGCTGCTGTTGCTGCTTCTGCTTCAAATGAGCCGCAAGCTCACCAAGAGTTAGAGCTGCATGAAGAGTCTCCATGGGTGAGAGGGAGAGCACAGGGAGTTATTAGGGAAGAGAGGAGGGAGGAGGGGTAAAGGGAGAGAAAGAGAGAGAGGGTGAATCAGAGAAAAGGGAATGAGTAAGAAACAGAAAGAGGCATGAGAGGGAAGGAAAGGGACGGTAAGTAAAGCAGGACAGAGAGGAGAGAAGTGAGGGAAAGAGAAAGAAAGTAAAAGAATGAAAGAAAGAAAAAGAGAGGGAAAGAGAGATAGGGAAGAACTGATCTGGTCTCACAGCTTGCTCAGAGTTCTGCTCTTGGACTGTTTACGCATGAGTCCCCCCTCCCACCTTCTGGAGCTCAAATAACTAAACTCCCACAGACAGCGAGGACACGAACTCCACGCTCACCAACAGAGGACACTCAGTACTGCAAAGTTATTTGATAAATAATTTTTTAGCAAAATACAAATAGATTAATGAAAAAACAGTGTCTAAGCAACTAAGTACAATATCAAAAAATCTTTCAGTATTGTCTCTGCCTCCAACATATCTGCAACAACTCTTCCAACATTAGTATCTGAACTAACTAACTGGTTATGCATTGTTTTTAAATTTCTTCTTTTGTTTCTATTTCCTTTTCTCAGTCAGGATGAAATGAAGCGAGACAGTGCAGCTTGGTTTTCTCCTCTTTTTCAAAGATGAGCACAGATATGTCAGTGCATACATACACACGCACACACACATATACATACATTATATATATATATATATATATACTCCCAATTAACATTATTCTATCAAACATAAAGCAACTTGACCTTTATATAATAGAAGTAATGGAAACTTTATATTATTAGATGGGCGACAACGTCAGCTCAGCACACTTCAACTCACACAACGTCAGTTACGTGGGGAATGACTTTTATTGTTATTATTATTGGGGCTTACATCATTCACCAGCACTAATAGCAAAATACAGAGAATCGCATTACGGCTAGAGACGTTAGCATTCAGACATTTGCTGTCGAGTGTTAGCGCGACAGCTGCCCTCCACTATTAGAGCCACCAGTCAAAGTAGTGGGCCAGTTGGCCCCAGACGAGACAAATTTCCACACAAAGAAACGCTGGAGGGAACAACACACACGCACACACACACACACACACACACACACACACACAGGCATATCTGTAGAGGTGTGACAGATATTGAGCCACTGAGCATGTTGCCACTGTCCAGTCCAAGTCCCAGCTGTGTCTGCAACAACACAAATGTCCTTTACATCCTCATAGACAAATTCCAGATAAATTCTATGTGGACAGAGTTGACAACATGTAATTTTTGTACAGAATGGAGTGTATAGTGCAGGGGTGGGCAATCTTATCCACAAAGGGCCGGTGTGGCTGCTGGTTTTTGTTCCAACCAACAAGGAGATCACATGATCAGTTGTTTTACTGAGACCAACTAATTAAAGGAGTGAAATCGGGTTTGATTTGGCGTGAATGGACTAAAATCCAACAGCGACACTGGCCCTTTGCAGATGAGATTATCCACCCCTGATACAGTGTTTACCCACTCACAGAATCCAACCTCAGAAATCTTATCTACTGCACTATACAAATCACATCACATTTTTTTGATCACCTCCCAGTCAGCAAGCATGTGGCTTAAAATATCTGTATTGTTTGTATTGATTGATTGTAGACCACTGCTAGTCCACCACTAGATCACTTGGATTACTGTCCTATGGACAACATCTAAGTAGTTTAAATTCACAGAGACTTTTATTCTGGAAAATAAACTAATACAATTACCCAGAAGAAAATTTTGTTGCTTATAGGGTGCTCAGTACTGGCTCAGGAGACTTAATGTAGATTCTCCTAAAATGTCTTATTTTACATAAGCGAGCTATAAAAAAATAATAATAATAAAGCAGGGATAATGCAGAGAGTAGGGCTTAGTTTATTTGGCAAATCTGAGCAGAATTTGTGATTTTACTGAGATCTCCACTAAAATTCCAGAGGATAAATGTGTGAGATTACTGAGGTCTTAATCTCAGGAGACACATTTGAGCAGCAAGTGATTTTTTGTGTAAATCTCCACCAGTGTTTTGCCAAGAAAGCACTGAGCAAATCCCCAATGAACTTCCTGCTTCGCCCTCAGTGGATCTGCTGTCTTCTTGCTAACTGGGCTGCCAGAGGAACTGTGTCCCAACCTGGTCACCACAGTGAACATTTAGCTCTTAATTCATATTTTTATTAATAATGTCTGTGAGATGTGTAAATGAAAGTAGCTTTATTAGCAGTGGACTTAGCATCTAAGGTATACTTCCAATGAAAGTAGTCTGAAGTATTGGCAGCTATGGAATTAGCATGTTAAGCAAAAAGTCCTAGCTGTGAAACAACTTAAAGTATACATTATATAAAATTAACCTAGCTAACCTGCTTCTTTAGAAATTAATCTGTGATATATTTTGTAGCTTTTGGAGATTTTAGCAATGAACTGAATTTTAATTCTAATATTAGCCTAGTCTGGGTTTTTGTTTTAATCCATAAACAGAAACATTTCTAATTATGACACGGGTCTTTTTATTCCAGAACTGAATCAGAGTCACTTCAGTCAGTAGTTTTGTGATTTCTCTCAGTAATAGAAAAGTAGCCATAAAATAAGAAATTAACCACAGAAGAAAGGGCCCTGTGGGCCCTGTTCAGTGGGCCCTGTTCATTGCCCCCTGCAGACAGAACGGCGCTCCCTCCCTCTGATACTGTTAATTCCAGAAAATCAAATAGTTTTATGTTGTGAATGGTCTGAACTAAGGCTAAGACTAAGTTCCTGGACTGGACCTTCACAAAGGGGTTAAATTTAGGATACTCACGCATGCAAGAGCCCAGATATCAGTTTCAAGCTGCAGTGTCCTATAAAACAGCAGGTGGGAAATCAGAAGAACCATTAATCACACTCCTCCAGGGCCAGATCACAGAGCAGAATGCATTACCACATGTTTTCTTGCAGAGAAAACTTAGATTATTGCCAAATATCGTGGAAACATAAATCAAACACAATTTATCATTAAAGGATCAAATAATTTTTGACAATAATATAAATATATATGTCATGAAGTCTAATTCACACTGGATGAAGAAACACACTGCTTTGTTTTTTCTGAATGAATCAGTTTTATGCTCCATAGAGTGTGTCCCCCAAATGGGGGCAGCAATGTTTAAAATAGGTTTACTACAGAACCTCCTACACATCGAGGCCACAAGGTGTCAGTGTAATGAATGTTTAAACACATGAAGAATCACCAGAGAAAAAAAGGCTTGTTCGACTTCACCTGATGCTGTGGAGCTCGCTGTTGTTTTCGGTATGGTACATGCCTACTTGGGTCTGCGCCTGTTATACGTCATAATGACACATGGTATTATAATCTCACAAGTGCGAGTAGGATGTGGGCTCCAGAGCCAGCTACTGCAGCTGCTTCCCAGGAGTGGCGTGGGACGAGAGACAGCCAGATGACAACAGAGCTTAATCCTTATTGGCTGGAAGCTCCGCTGAAAGCAGAGCCATATAGAGATAGACCAGAGAAGGACAAGCAATGGTGGATAATGGCATTAATACTGTTCAGAGTTCAGCTCTGACTTATCCACTGGAGCTCTCTTAAACTCTCACTCTATTTCTCACAAGGCATCACTTATAAATCACTTAATCATTAAGAAGAGCCTGGTCATGCTCCTTCTCACTGAAACATGGCAACAAGCTGGGGATTCCCTGAACATTAATTTATTAGCGTCTCCAAGCTTTACTTATACAGTATAACCAAACCTCGTCTCGTGGTGGTTGCTTGGCTGCTGTATTCCACTCGGACATGAATGTTTAACAGTTGGACTTCCATGATGTCACTACCTTTGAATACTTAGCTCTTAAAGATTTCTCATTTATTTCACTGCTCTCTGCTTTCTCTGATTTGAGCAAACCACTCACTTTATCTATGTCGTCTGTTATTTTGTTGGGTGATTTCAATATTCATGTTGATTCTACACTGAACGTTACAATATTTTTGAATGTTTTGGATTGACTCAGCATGTTGATTCCTACACATGCTCTTGAACATACACTTGACTAGCTTTGAACTCATGGTCTAAATAATGTTTCAGTGTCTGGTTCTGTTGTCGGTTTTTCCGACCATAAACTCATTGAGTGTGGTCTAGGTTTAACCTTTCCTAAAACCTATGTAAAATCTCTGTTTTCCTTTCGAAATCTTTCCTCTGTTTCCACCCAAACTTTTCTAATCTTCTCCAGACTTCTGCTTTGTTTGATCCTTCTAATTTGTCCTCTCCTGAAGACTTGGTCATACAGTACAATAGCACTGTTTCTGAAACACTTAACACTCTTGCCCCTCTCAGGACTAGATGTGTCCCTGCCATTCATACTTCACCATGGTTCATGACTCACCTTCTTTACCTACCCCGAGCTCCTCTGCCCAATGTCAAGTATTTATGGATTACTTTCAGGACAAAATCGATAAAATCTATCTACACTTCCCTGTAGCATCTTGTTTTTCCTTTCCTGAGGCCACCTCGCTCTCATCAGACAAACTTCACTCTGTTTTTTTCCCCTCCACTGTTACTGAGGTCATCTTTAAATCAACTTCCCGCACCTCACATTTAGACCCAACCCCTACAGCTATTCTAAAATCTTCTGCCTCTGATATCTCTCAATTTATAACTTATTTGATAAATCTGTGCTTTATATGTTCCTCCTTCACTTAAAACAGCTGCTATCACCCCTATAGTGAAGAAACCTGGGTTAGACCATCTGTGTTTAACTATTTCTAATCTCCTCTTTCTGTCCAAAGTCATGGAAAGAATTGTAGCCACTAAGCTGCATGATTTTCTATCCTCAAATAACCTATATAAACCCTTTCACTCTGGTTTTTGCACATTACACAGTACAGAGTCTGCTCTGGTTAAAGTTTGAATAGCTTACTGCTGTCTCTAGATGCCGGATTCCTTAATATCCTGATTCTCTTGGATTTAAAATCAGCTTTTAATACGGTCAATCACAACCTACTTATATCAATACTATTATCTATTGGTATTTCTGGCCTTGTTCTTCAGTGGTTTCATTCATACCTTGCTGAGAAACATCAGTATGTTACTATTGGTTCTAATAAATCCTATTTGGCCCCGGTAGATTGTGGTGTTCCTCTGGGATCTGTCCTTGGTCCTTTGATTTTATTATTTATATTTATCCTCTTGGTCAGATCATCCACAAGCATGGTTTAAAATTCCACTCCTATGCTGACGATATCCAGATCTACATCCATACTTCTTCCCTCGCTGCCTCTGACCAGGCTTTGAGTACATGCTTTATGGAGTTAAACATCTGGTTACAGAACAACTTCCTCAAACTAAATGCAGACAAGACCGAAGTTTTATTAGTTGGAATGAAGACATTACTTTCTCATGTATCAAATTTCTCAGTTCATATTGATGGTGCTGATATTAAGCCAGCCCATTCATTTAAGAACTTTGGCTGCCTCCTAGATTCGAGTCTCTCTCTTGACTCTCATGTTAATCTAGTCACTAAAACTGCGTTTTATCACTTGTGGAATATTGCAGGCTTGCGCCCCATGCTTAGTGACAATGATGCTAAAATGTTGGTGAACGCTTTGATTTTTTTCTAGTATCGATTATTGCAATTCACCGTTCTACGTATTTCCAGTCAAACTTTTAAATTGTCTTCAATACATCCAGAATTCTGAAGCTAGGGCCTTTACCTCCACTAAGCATATTACACCTGTTCTCCAGCAGCTGCATTGGCTTCCTGTTGAGCATAGAATTAAATTCAAAATGATTCTTCTCAACTTCAAGGCTCTACATGGTCTTGTCTCTGGTCTTGGCTCTGTCTGGACTAATTTCTTTGTATTGTCCTTCCCGCTGTCTCCGCTCCTCAACCTCTTGTATCCTTACTATCCCCTCAACCAAACCTTCTACCCTGGGTGGCAGATATTTTAGTGCTGCTACCCCTAAACTTGGGAACCCTCTTCCTCTTCTTCTTCGCAACTGTCCAGTCTTTAATGGTAGCACAGGCATCACGCAAAACCCACTTTGTGCCATTCAAGATAATAACGTGAGTGTTCAGAGATAGTTCATTGTCAACACTGAGGAAGCTACTCCACCTTAAATTCGATGTTGTCAGTCGTTAGACCACGCCCCTCTCTGCTGATGTCCCGCCTCCCACGTGAGAAAAGTGTCATAGATCTTATTTACACTTTCAGATCCTTTCAGTTTCAGACTTAAGACCGAAAAAAAGATGTGAAACTAAAAAATTTGATTTGAATCTGAAAACATAAAATCTGCAATTGAAAAATATAAGAATTCAAACATCAAAATATATAGGTAAGTGAAAATTGAAAATGAATTATTTATTTAAAAAAATGAATCAAAATTCTATTTAAACAGAAAATAATCATCCTACACTTATTTTAATTTTGAATTTATTGTTGTATTTTTCAAAGTTCAATCTCAAGATTTGAACTTTCATGTTCAGCTTTTTTTTTTTAAATAAACAAAACGTTTGGCCCTAATATAGCTCCATACGAGTCCCGCTGATGTGTGAAGGGGAGAAAAGGGGTCAGTGTGTTCTGACTCTTTTCTATCATAACAGCACTAGCTCAGTGAGCCTTGAGCACTCGTGACCCTATTTAATTTTCATCTTTTGTGTCCATTTGGTTTCCTCTCCAGTGCCTCGTCCTTTCAGACCCATGGTGTTGATTTCTTCCGTCTCACAGTGGAAAGATGGACACAAACAGCTGTGGATGTGTTTAGATCTGAAGTTAAAGTGGAGCGTGATATTCTCTTCTCTCTCAAACTTGGCACTCACCAAATATATAAACACACATATACATACACACGCATGTAAATAGACTAATGTTAAAACCTGTTTAAAGCTACAAATAGCCTTCAGTCATTTCTTAACTTTATTATTGCATTTATTTTGACTCATTATTAAAATTGTATAATTTGTACATTTGTAAATTTTGCAATTTTCCACATATACAAAAAGGTGTAATAACACACAAACATCTCAAACAAGTGTATTTATCTCAAACTCTTAATGTCTGAGTTGATGTATGTTCCCTGTAAATAAACAATGTGGGGAGTTTGAACGCTACTTAGTAGCAGCACCAAGTGTCCAGAGAGAACTCTAATAATTCTGCCTCCAGCTTTATCCTCAAAAATCGTCATACAACCTGAGGAAAAACCGTCCTATTAAATGGTGAATCAAGTGTTTTGACACCGTCGCAGCATGAACAAATTTATTTTCATTTTATTTTTATTTTAATTGTTAATTAAAATGAGGTCTTCTTTGGACAGTGAGTGTGCAAGATAGGAATAGAAAACAAGTGAACAGAGAAAGAAAACAAGACCTGAACCTGCATTTCATGCAGTTTCCTGCCCTGTGACAGCTTCTGGGAGCGAAGGACAGCGAGGGGAAACAGAAGGGCCCAGAACATGAGGAACTTGTAAATGCGACAGTGAGTGAGAATGAGAAAGGGATAGAAAGAGTGAGAAAATTAATGGAACGAAGAGAAGAAAGCAATCTAAAGCAATATCTGTAATTTCTCAGCTGTGTGTTGTTCTATGGCACTGACTACTCAACACTGCCTTCTACTGGCAGCCTAACTCCATTGCTCCCTCAACACTTTCCCTCGCTAACTATTGAGTGAGCAAGGGAGCCATTTGTGATGTGGGCCTCTACATCTTCTCAAAGGTGAGCTGGTGTCCGCAGGTTTTACACACTTTCCTAAACAGTTCCTCGTCTGCGTCCAGCAGCTCTTCTGAACCGTAGTCATGCTGATGGGTGATCAAATCCTTCCTGAACACACTGCTTCTGACTGCTCGCCTCAGCTCTGAGAGAGAGAGAGAGAGAGGGGAAGGGGAGAGAGTGAGATATAGAGAGAAAGAATGTTTTGTGTGACAGTGTGTGTTTGTGTGATACAGAGTGTGTGTGTGTACCTTTGACCTTCTTGTTGAATCGTTTCTGTTTTTGGACCTCACGGTTCTCCTCTCTGTTTTCTCGCGCTTCCTCCAGAGCCTCCTCGCTTCCCCAGACTTCCAAAGACCGCTTCTCCACCTCCACACACACAAAAAAATTATAAGCCTCTAACGGACTCCTGGCATCGGAGATGGTGATTTTAATGAACCCATTCTAAAGTGTGTCCACATGCTCTAGTCTCACCTGTGTTTTCAGGTAGAGTTTCATGTCACCCCAGCGAGGATTGTGTGGGTTCTTCCTCAGAACAAAGCGTAGCGGCGGCGGCCTCAAGTCCAGATCACAGTCCTTCAACAAAAACTGCTGCTTTGCCTCTGTCCGAGAAATCAAGCGGTGTTTCTCCTCATTATCCCTTTATGACACAACACACAATAATTTTCCATTAAAGAGCAGCTTAAAGACCATTGTCAAGAATTCTGAAATATATGTTACCCTTTAATTCTGTGAAAGTGTGTTTTGTTTTACCATTTTGTTTCTGAAGAACATTCTTGAACACTTTTACAGGAACACACATACGCACGCACCTGCAAAGTGACTACAATTGCCCAACCACATCGGAAAAAAAAACAAGAAACCAAAAAACAGTCATATGTTGCAGTGAGAGAGAGAGAGAGAGAGAATTACCTGCATTTGTCGCAGACTGAAAGATCAAAGCTGTTGCTGAGATAGGAATCCATAAATGGCTTTGAACACTCCTCACACACCAGATAATCCGGCTCCATCACCGGGGCTCACACACAAAAAATATAATTTTATTTATTTAATTGTTCATCAGTCAATTAAACATTGAGTTTGATAGTTTTGCCAAGGTTTTGACACTGTCAATCCTTCCACCGTCTCTCTGATTATGTCTAGATCTTTGTCATGCTCATGCTAAACTCCCCTTCCTGGCCAAAGTGATGGAAGAGTTGTAGCTGCTCAGCAACATGACTTTCTAGCAAGAAACAATCTATATGAGCCATTTCAATCTGGTTTTCACACCATGCACTGAGACTGCCCTCATAAAGTCTGTAATGATCTGCTGCTACCAACAGATGCCAGATTTCTCAACTTCCTAATTCTTCTCGATCTATCATCAGCCCCCAGTGTTGTACCCCAGGGATCTCTCCTTGGGCCTACTTTATAATCTTAATTTTCACTGCTATGCTGATGAAATTCAGATCCATATCAGCACTGCTTCACCCGCTGCTTCTGCCCAAGTGGTGAGTTCCTGTATGGTTGATTTAAAACTCTGACTGCACACTAACTATCTAAGACCCAGTGCAGATAAAACAGAAGTTTTCCTAGTTGGAGCCAAATCACCACTTTCCCCAGGTTTCACATTTTTCTGTTGACATTGATGGTGCAGCTGTCAAGCCAGTCCAGATTGTTAAAACCTTGGCTGTTTTGTTGATTCCAAACTTACATTTGTCTATCACTAAAACTGCATTTTTCCATTTGCCGAACATTGCACGATTATGCCACATGCTTAATGACACTGACTCTAAAATGTTGTTCTATGCCTTTATTTTCTCGAGTCAATTACTGTAACTCCCTTTTCTTTGGCCTTCCAGTCAAATTAATTAACCGTCTCCAGTACATCCAAAACCCTGCAGCTAGAGTTCTTACATCTACCAAGTGCACTTCACATATTACATCTGTTCTCCAGCAACTGCATTGGCTCCCTATCATTTCTCAGATAAAATGTAAAATTCTTCTTTTAACCTTGAAAGCTTTAAATGGCTTGGCTCCTGCTCATCTTTCTAATCTGGTTCTCCCTTACCGTCTCTCTCACACATTTAGATCTACCAACACTGGACTTCTTACTGTCCCTTATACCAGACACTCAACCATGGGTGGCAGATCCTTTAGGGCAGCCGCTCCTAGTCTTTGTAACATTTTGTCTCAATCTCTCCATCTCTGCTCATCACTGTCTCCTTTGTATCTCAGCTTAAAACTTTCCTCTTCTCTTTTCTTTATCCTTGTTGATTTTTTTTTTATTTTACACTCTGTAAAATGTCCTTTGGTTTGTGGAAGGCGCTATATAAATTGAACTTATTATAAATGATTCTATTGCAGAAACCTCTGAAATGAAAAAGATCCACATATTGGGGACCCATTCTGTGGAGCATAAACTGATTCATTCAGGAATGACAAAACAGAATTGGATATTTTTTTTTTATCCAAAGTTAGGCCCACTATATAAATAATATATACATAATCATTCAACTCCATAATACTTGTTGATTAAATGGCTGATTTCAACTTTAATGGCTGTAGTTGGTAGTTACCAGGCTTTTGCACAATATTGGTCCTCTGTTCACTGTTATCCTCTTCTTCCTCAATGAAGAACCCTGCTCCTGAGTCGATGGTTTTCGACACTTTCGCTGTGACTGCACCTGTGGAACATGAACAAGTACCACAAATTTTACAGTCTGGCTTTGCACATTTTAATCTAATTTAAAATGTATTTGTAAATTGTAGAATCTGTATTTGCGGGTCAAGTCTCTCACGTGTTTTTTGTTAATTTCCTCTCGTGGGTTTTTACATTTTGAGACTTTCCTTTCGCATTTCACCCGATCCAAATACAAATGCATCCTGATCCACAAATGTGGCCAACAGGCGAACAAGCCTCCGCTAGGTGGCTCTGTTGTTTACCCCAGTGACTCAGGACTGACCTGTTGGTCTCAGCAAAACAGCCCCCTGTAGGCAGGACTGTAACTCCATTGGCTGCCGCAGTAAATGATAGACAGCTAACTCTGACTGCTGATTGGCTAAATAAAAGTGATGACCAATGAGAAGCACATATTCTGTTTTGGAGCCATGGGGTACTTGCCCCTCCCTCCGGCTGAGGGAGAGCATCTGTCTGAAACAAATCACCCGTTTTAACAATCCAATCTCAAAAATACATCCCATATCAGTCCAATAAGCAACACGGCTTTAGTCCAAATACGGGATGATTTTAACGTATTTTATTTGACAACCCTAGTCTGCAGCGAAATTAGGGAAGTTTTGCTGGATTTTAACGTTGTTAAATTTAGGGCACCTTCAAAAGTGTTACACAGTGATCACCGCACTCCCAACTGTCTGTGATATGAAGCTGAATTCAGCGGTGTGGGGGCTTTTTGTCCGAACTTCCACATTAATCCATCCATCCATCCATTATCTAACCGCTTATCCAGTTCAGGGGCGCGGTGGGTCCAGAGCCTTCCTGGAATCATTGGGTGCAAGGCGGGTAATACACCCTGGAGGGGGCACCAGTCCTTCACAGGGCACTTCCACATTAAATGTTGTGCAAATGCGTCTCCATTTAAGTTGGTCCCCATGTCCTAAAACAACTTGTTCGCCTGCTCTCCATATTTGTGGATCGGGCTGCATTTGTATTTGGATCGGGTGAAATGTGAAAAGAAAGTTTCAGAATCCAAAAACAGCAGCCTGTGAGTCACAGAGTGTGATGTATTCATTTGTGAACAGTGAAACATATTTGTGACTTTAATTTGTGGATGAACATTTACGCATTTGTAAAGTATTTTGAGGCTAATCTCTCTCTGCATAGCAAACAGAGGCAATATGGATGTAGCTTTTATATGTCCTGTTCCATTCATCAACACTGAACAAAGAATTTCACACAAAACTAAATACCACCCTCAAACAACCACTTTAAAGCAGCTTTATGCAAGATGTGTTGAAACTGAAAGAAGTGGCGTCACTGAACCCAGAGGAAAAACATCTGCTCAAATAAAATGTCCAGCTGCAGCGAGTCATATTGTAAATCCTGGAACAGTCACTCAGTCAGAGCCGCAGATATTGATGAAAATGGACTGATAAGAATACGCTGAAAGGAGCTTCTTAGGAGCATAGTGCAAAATAGTGCAACAACCCAGAGTGCAAAATGTGTTTCAAGCAGTTATAAATTTCTACCAGAGATGTCGGCAATTTCCATTTCTGCCAGATGAACATTTAATCAGGAGGAGGATGTAAGAAATAATTTAAATACATTGATTTGTTGCATCCTACTGATGTGCCATTGCTTACCGTCTCCAACGGATGGTGCTGTGTGAGCGAGTCGAGCTTGTCTCAGCAGCAGCGCCCTCTGGCGATTCCGCTCGATTCTGGCCAAAACAGCCGGAGGTAACTCTTCAAAACGGGGTTTAATCTGAGGATCAACTGGATCAGAACCAGAACTGTCGGTTCCGTTAGGCTCTGGGGGATCCATTCGACCTGGAGATCTCTGTAAACAACAGACTAGACTGTAAATGGTTTTAGCAAATGCTTTCGGTCATTGGTGACAACTAGCCATCCAATACAGGCTATATTCTGCAAGAAGGGTACACCAGGACTAGGGAATGGCGGTATACACATTTTTCATACCACCATACTGGCTCAAAATATTATCGCGGTATACGGTATGACCGTGGGGAGGGGATGCTCTGTCAGGCTGCGCTGAGCCTTATATCTGTAGCTAAACACAAAGTTGAGTAATTGTAGCTAAACACAGCCCGACAGTGCACACCGACACGTGTTGATGATAAAAGCCTGTTTCTGAGAGAGCAAACCTCAGCAACTTGTGCTGATGGAACAGAAAATTCGACAATAAGCAAATTAAGACGGTGTACAATGTTTAAAAGCACAACTGGCGCTAACAGGCACTTATGGTTTAGCACACCACAGCAGATTTTTCAGCCAACTGAGGCTTCAAATTTGACACATCACACACGTCATAAATACCACCCTCATTTTGAGATACCGTCCACATTTGTAAAAACCGCGGAATATGTTATCACTATATGGAAAGCTCTACTCTAGAAGGGGGATCACTTTGCTTTGAAGATTTGATGTCATTCATCCACATGAACATTTGTCAGGTCAGGTGCCGATGATGGAACCAAAACTAACTCCAGAACCTTTTGGATGGAGCCCCATCACTCCAGATATAACAGGTCCAGTGCACTGAGCAAGATGACCACCTTGGCTCATTTGCAGCTGCTCCAGTGCGTCCTTTCGGTTGCACTGCAGTCATCTGAAAAGGTTTAAGCTCTGTTTGCTACTTGATCTTTAAGAACATGTAAGGTGATAAGTGGCAAGGGTTTCTGAATATATAACCAGATTCCTGAGACACTCCTGGACTCCAGCAGATAAAGCGAACCTGGGTAAAATTGAAGGGAAATAAAAAGCACTCACCAAAAGGAGGCCAGAAATGATCAAGGTTTTGTTATTTTTAATTTTAAATAAAATACCACTCCATTCACACGGATACTTCTTTGTTTATGTCAGTCTTCTTCTACACTCACAGGTGAAAGCAGGATTTATAGGGCGCCCTCTGCCGGTCACTGGCGCTACCCACTAACAGCTCCACGTTGCAGCTCCAAGTTACAGACCCAGAAATCCAGTGGAGTCGGATCACATCCAGCTCCGCCAACATCCAACTCCTTCTTCACGGGAGGTTAGGGTTAGGTTTAATGTTAGGTTATATTGGAAGGGACTGGATGACATCCAAATCCTCCCTGCGTATTTCTGGTTCTACAGCACCGACCTACCGGAAAGGGACAAATTCACGGTCTTAATAAACCGAACGAAAAATTTATATATATATATATATATATATACACTGAAGCCCTGTATGATTCTAAATATACATACAGCGACATTAGATATTCGCTCTTATTCGGATATTCTAGAAAGGACTCACACGGCCGGTTAGCTCAGTTGGTTAGAGCGTGGTGCTAATAACGCCAAGGTCGCGGGTTCGATCCCCGTACGGGCCAACTTTAACCTTTAATTAATCTACACCAGTCACGAACATTTTAAAACATATATTACACACTCGGCGTACGATACTACAATATAATATTGCATTCTCAGCAGTGTTGAAGTCACTGGTGTTACATCTGAAATCTGAAAACTATTAATTTCAGTTTTGCTGCAGTGACAGCTTCTACAATTTCTGGGAGACACATTAATGCGAGGATTTGATAGTATTCTTTCACATAAGGTATTTATGCAGCCACAAAAATTATGAAAGCTAGAAATTATTCCCATAAAGGTTTTCTTTCATACAAGTTTTTTTTTTCTAAAAATATAATGTGTTTTTGTTTAAATGTGTTTTATTAAATTTATATAAAAAATTCAAATGGATATTATTGAAAATATAAGCAACGAAATTACGAGAGTAACTCAGTAACTATTCTCTCAGCTCCTCTGGCCACACACAAGCACTTTGTACTTTTATAATTACAGACTTTAGGCCATTTGTTGCTCTGTATACTTATCCCCATTTCACCCTGTTCATCAGTGGTCTGTACCCCCAGAGTGAAGTTATGTTTTGGGTGGTGGATCATTCTCAGTGCTGCAGTGACATGGTGATGATGTGGTAATGTGTTTTGCTGATTCGAGTAGATCAGACACAGCATTGCTGCACGACTTTCTTAACGCTTTGTCCACTCTGCTAGACACTCCTAACTTGTTGATCCACCTTGTAGATGTAAAGTCAGAGACAGTAGCTCATCTGTTGCTGCACAGTTTGTGTTTGTTGTCCTCTATCAGAGGACACAGGATGCTATCGACTGAATGTTTGGGTTGGTGGACTACATGTACTCCAGTCTATAATGGCAGATCTACAAAGTGCTCCTATGTGGCCAGTGGAGCTGGCAGAATGGACAATGTGTGTAGAAACAAGGTAATAATGTTATGGTTGATTAGTGCATGCTTTTTTAAAACAAACCCAGGTTAAGGAGAAAGTAAAACCAATAAAATATTTATTTTAAAGACTTAGTGTCATATAATTACGTTTGTTGATGGTAAAGTGTAAGTTAGGACTGCAAACCTGTCTTGGAGGGGGGTGGGTCTAAGACACCAGATTTCACTGTTGAGCCTTCTGGAGGTGTTGTGGGCTTAATTCTGCGAAACACCTACAAGACTAAGTGCCAAACTGATGACCCCTGTGAAGCAGTGGCAAATGCTGGTCTTTCAAGGAGGGGAAGCTCAATTTCGGCCTACATCATAAAATGTGTCGGTTTATTTATACGTAAATTCTACCCTCCATTCCTTTTCAAGAAAATGATCTGTGACCCTGTCGTAACAACAAGGCGTCTTTTCCAGGGACTTGACTAGTGTCCTCTCAATGGCCAGCAGAGCTAGGCTGCTTAAACGGCCTTGGCCCATGTGAAGTGTGTCCCCCTGTGCTCCCACGGATCTTTATACCAAAGTATCGCTGATTCGCTCATTTCGCTGTCAATCGAAAAAGGATTCAGCCTCAGACAGATCATCCAATCATCATGCAGAAGCTGAGCGTCCGGGCCAGCCGAGGCCAGCCCACTGCCCCATAGACCCCCAGAGACTCTGAGCATCCGATGGGCGGGACAAAGCCCAGCATTTATCCAATGACTCGTCTCGTTTCGCTGCACTTCACTATTGAACTCTGTGGACGCTGTTTAAAGCGCTGTGAAGCTGCAGGAATGATTGAGAGGAAAGCCGTGTCTTTACCAGTGATACGAAGCTGATTCTGAGTGCGTTGTAGTGGATATTTATTCACTGACATGTACACACAACAGTATATATTTGATCACTTATTTTTTTACATTTTAGGGGAAGCTGAGCTTCCCTTGCAGTCTTAGAGAAATCGCCGCTGCTGTGAAGAGCTAGTGATACAGTGGGTGGTTTGGGTGCTCATGGGCTGGGCTCATTGAGTAACCGTAGTTGTTAAGGATAGCTGGTTGCTGATCGGATCCTAAACGGCCACAGCAACCTTAGTGTTGAGGTGTTGGATTCCACATTAATTTTGTGGCTACAGTTAGGAAGAGTGTTGGGCCATGTGTGAAGCTCTAATGGATCGGCATATGATATTTTACGTCTTATCCCATGGATGATCATAATTAAAATCATATTTAAAATAAATATAAAGGAAAATACGAGAAATTATGACATTTTTACTGCACATGCCGTTCAAACAGATCACTGAGATTTACATTTTAGAACTAAAAGAAACAAACGTCATAGGTTTCAGACAGAGCCGTACACTCCAAATGCTTGGTGGTCAAGTGACTGATGCAGGCTCCACATAGCATCAGGAAGCTCCAGGCGGCCACTTAAATGCATTGTCAGGGAGAAACTGCACATTTTTTTTTCATTATTCTTCAATAAATGCATTGATTGACAGTATTTCTACAGCACATTGACCTGTGTATGTGCTTACATATATGCTAAAAAGAAAAAAAGAAATAAAATCGCCACTGTTTCAGGATTAGTGTGAAAATCTGGCGTTACTTGGCTCGTAGGTATATTTTAGTCTATCTCAGTTATGGACATATTCCTTTTGTCGATTGGGCTAAGAAAAATTAATCATAATTACTGCTTTTTAAACTTGTACAGTAGTCTGTATGAAATATACCCTATGGTTTCTTTCAAGTTACAGGGAGGTGAAGTTCATAAATCAGTTAAGATTATGTTTACAACACATCATTCATTCATTCATTATCTGTAAGCGCTTATCCAGTTGGTCCAGAGCCTACCTGGAATCATTGGGTGCAAGGCGGGAATACACCCTGGAGGGGGCGCCAGTCCTTCACAGGGCACACAGACACATTCACTCGCACCTACGGACACTTTCGAGTCGCCAATCCACCTACCAACGTGTGTTTTTGGACTGTGGGAGGAAAACGGAGCACCCGGAGGAAACCCACGTGGACACGGGGAGAACACACCAACTCCTCACAGACAGTTATCCGGAGCGGGAATCGAACCCACAACACATCATGGTGGTTTTAATAATCTTATATGGACCCAATCTATATCAGATTTGACAGAAGGTGCCTTCATGTAGAAATCTGCTATTAAAAAAGGTCTATTAAAATATTACATCCAGCCAGGACATTAAATCACATTTGCACAAATAAAACATTTAAAAACATTTTACCATGCACTTATTACCACAATGAATAAATCTCTAAAGAAGAAAACAAAACTAAAAAACACTAACAATTTTTTTAATATAATGGCTGTTTCATTTCAGGAGGATGAAGCACCATTACATTACTAAATATTCCAACAACAAATATGTGAAACAAATCTTTAAACACCTGCATATTTCATGCAAAGAACACACTATTGGGAAGCAGATTTGCTTTATTAAAAAGGAAGGAAGGTGTGACTCAAGGTGTTCTTTCTTTACTGTTAAAAAGTCTCAGATGTGCAATACATTCTAGTCTACATAATCACAAATACAAGTCTGTTCCTTATTGTGTAACTTTAGCTTAGATTCTATTGCAAAATAAATAATTTCACCTTCTCCACTCAAGTCTACAATCACTCGCCCAGTTACATTTAACAAATATGCACCCAGAAAAACATCACTCTATTCCCAGTGGAATAAATAATGTTATGAGAAGGTATTTCCAGGCTGTTGGTTGTTATGCTTATACTTTACTCAAAGTGCTATAGACTAATTTACTGTTAAAATTCCCCAAATCTAATTATTGGGGAAATCCGCTAACATACTTTATCACACGTGTTAACTGGATAAAGATGTGCTGATAATATAAAATGTCATTCTTTAAATGTCTTAGCCCTTAAATGCACGTCTGTTATGCTGTAAATCTACAGTGCTGCTGGTGTCTACCGCTAATGTCCGGGAACTATTGAAAGGCTCCATGATCCGCCATTGCTATAAAAAATAAAAAATAAAAAAATGGTACATTGGAGTCAATGGAGTTGGCAACTCTCTCTCTCTCTCTCTCTCTCATATATATAGCGCTCTGTTCCACATTTTTAGCATTATCATGTGTAAAATATTTTTCCAGCCAGCCAATCAGAGTACACAATGTTATTAATCTCCACCCACACATCTTTAGATGTCAAATAAAGAGCTTCATGTTTTTTATTAGAAATATCCACGTCATTCAGATACAGAAGTGTTCACAATAAAGTGGGAATCTGAAAAAAAAAATAATAATAATAAAAATACACCTGCCCTAGTTTTTACAAAAAATATATAATCTAGAATAAAGCACATATCAAATACAGTACAAAGTTGTCTAACCTGTCTGAAAAGGCCTCATCACAAATATAATAAAAATCCATAATAAAATATCAAATATTCTTTCCTGACAAACACCCATAATGTATATTAAATGAAAAAAGACAAAGTTTTAGAAGCTAGTTTCACAGATTGTGAGCTAACTGCCTTAGTTGTTCCAGCAAATTCAAGGAACGACTGTGGCTAACAATGCGCAAGTAACTTTGCCTATGGGTAACTGACTTCATTCTCAGACCATCCCTGAAATTACTACTGAACACATTAGCACTTGGTAGATGAACTATTACTATTACATTCATTATCACTATTGGCTATTATTGACTCTAGCCATATTATTTTGTTGGTGTAATGCTCAGTAGGATTACTTTCAGAAAATTTAACCTAGAAACAGACTAAATTATAACTTTGATCACAAATTGGTTTTAAGAAAGCAAACATCAGTTAGCACTAATATTACTCTAATGGTATTTGCTTTCATAAATGAAAAAAAACAAGGGATGCAAATATAAGCCTCAATTTCCAATACAAATGTATTACATATATTAGCATTGTTAGCCAACCAAGTTAGCAGAGAATGTTCTCACAACTTTGGCTAACGTTACCCAAAAGTTCTAATAATGTTTTAAAGCAATCATTTTATTTAAAAATGACAAACATCATTAAAATGTTAATTGAACCTTAGACCAAAACCTTTTCTTTAAACCTTAGTTATATTATTTGTATTATTATTATCATTAATAATACTTATATTAGAATTTCGGGTAGTTTGCCAAAGCTCTGGGATCCTTCTCTGCTCGCTGGGATGCCAGCCATACCAAGTTATGCTCTATTATTCCTGGACAGTTGAAGTTAGCTCTCACTAATCCTTGAAATCAATCAACTTGTAAAATCCACCTGCATTTTCCTTCACATTTCCACTGCAGACATTTTGGTTTTAGGACATTAGCGGCAAGATTGTGTTCAGAGGTATTTATCTCCTCTTTGTGCCGCCAAACCCTGAAGAAGAAAAATAAACAGATTTCTTTAAATTAAAAATCAAATTAAGCACCTACATTTATTTCACATTTATATACCTGTTTCCATAGCCTCATAGCCTTATAATCTGTGGTGTGGAAAATTAGAATAAGGTATGAACAAATACAAAGCTAATAGGAATAATACTGGTAAAACTCTGGTTTTAGGTTAAACGTAGGCTGCAAAATATAAAAAAAAAAAAAAAAAAAAAAATAGGCCAAGTTCCCAAAGTCTCAGTGTTAAAATTATCTTGAATGGCACAAAGTGGGTTTTGCGTGATGCCAGTGCTACCATTAAAGATTCCTATCTTTCTATTTGCTCAGATGGCTTTGGAAAATAAAATTACTTATCTGTTGTGGTTTTTGTTTACCTGAGGCGGTGCGAGTTCCTGAGTTGGTTTTTGGGGCCGAAGGAGGGGTGAAGTAAGAATGGCTGTTGGGGCCCATAGGAGGCTGACGTCTACAAACAAAGCAAAAGTATAAACAGAAAGAAAGGATAGATTTCACTGACCATTCAGTGCAACGGAAAAGTACAGTTCTCTCCTTACCTCTGATTGCCGAACAGATATCCCAGCAACCCTCCTGTGCCCATCCCAGACCAGAACCCCCCTCCTCCTACACCGGCACGAGTAAACCCTGTGGAGTTGGGTCTGGTGTACGAGTCTGCGAAGCCATAACTTGGTCCAGAGGAGGAATGTGAGGAATGAGCTAAAAACAAAGAAAAATACTTTTTAAAGTGTTATAAAAAATTTTTACATTCTCAAAAAAAAACTGTCACTGTGGTTGTACCCTCAAGGGTACATATTCAGTATCTTTACGTAGAGAACACAATTGTACAATAATCTAATATAATGGTAGACTTTAACATTTTAAAGTTTTGATTTCAAACGCCCCATTACATCTCCAGGAGTTACACTGTGTTCTTTTATTTTACACAGTACTATATAAGATGAAGAATATTCAACTCTCCTTCTGGAGAAGGGAATGTGATGTATCTTTAAGGAACACAACTGAACTTTAACTCCACTGCTGTCCTTTGAAGGTACATTTACACTGTACATTTAGTGACAATGCTATACCTCTACCATACATTTTTCTGAAAGTGATAAGAGTTAGAGAAATACATATATAAAGCCTGTGATATAGAAAAGCTGGATTTAAACCTAACGCACTAAACTACCTGTGTAATCAGGTTTAAACCCGGGAGGAGGCGGCCCCATGTTGCCGTAATCTCCGTTGTAAGCTTGTGGCCCGTCTTCATGGACCCCCTGGCGGCCATGGGTGGGATTACACAGGAACATTTTATAGACACCGTAGGCCAGCACCAAGAAGAACACGATGATGATTAACCCTCCAGCGCCCTCTCCTGGAGAGCTGCCACCTTGTTGATAAAACCCTCTGCCACTTTGGCCTTTATCCTGGAAGAAACTGGAAGCAAAACTGCTGAATCCAGAGGAACCGCGAGAGCCATAAGAACCGTGAGAACCATGGTTCTGCTGACCCTCTGCTGTGAGCTCCAGGGTGTACTCCACACCACAGGAGCCCTGCAGAATGTAGGGGTCATCAGGACTATTAAAACCTTCACACGAGACCTCCACACGACCAAAACGGTACAAGTTGTCCATGTCAGCCTTGCACTCCCACTGAAAAAAGAGAGAAAAACAGAGAAAAGAAGGGAGAGAGAGAGAGAGAGAGAGAGAGAGAGAGAGAGAGAGAGAGAGAGAGATTGTTTGCTTATATTATTATTACTATTATACTTTTATTTATATTGGGTTTAAATTGCTAAAAGTGTGTGTGTGTGTGCTGTTAAAATCTTTGCTAAACCTAACACTCTTTACCATAATTCAATATCAATATATATCACAATGTTTCAATGAAATGTTTCAATAACAACAATATGATTTTTAAATGTGTTCAAAATGCATTATTTACAGCGTCTGTTACTGACTGATGTTCATTTCAGGGCTCTCCATTTTAAATTTAGTTCAAAAATATTATCATTGACAACCAAGAGGTTTATGTGTGATGGTGATGTCATGGTTTTGGATCGTTCTTGTCAGTTTTTCTGTGGCATTTATGTTGTTCATATCGATATCAGAATTATATTGTAGCAACCGAAATTATGACATGTATCATGACAAATTTCTGCCTTATCATCCAGCCCAAGCTATACCTACTTTAAACATGGCCATCCCCTTGGTTCATAAACTGATAAAAAAAACTGAATAATTAAAAAAGAAATAAAATTGCATAATTACGGTCAGTTTATTTCTAGTGGTAAAAATTACAGACTGCGCCTTTTAATTTCTCAACGCACCTGTATGTCCACTCCATCCCATCCTTTATTCTGACACTGGATGACCTCCGGGACGAAGGAGCCACAGCCAGCTGATCCTCCCACACACTGCAACTGAGGAATGGGGCTGGAGCGGCGAGCCGCGGTGTAGCGCCCTTTATACAGCGTCAAAACCTGCACATCACGCAGCAATACTGCACCTGAAATAACCACAAAAAAATATATATGCAAAGTGTATTCAAAGCCCCGTCTCAAGGATTGGGAGGTTGGGCTGAACATTATTCATGGCAACATGGTTTTACAGTCACAGATTGTAGACCACCTGTTGCTTTGCATAACTACTTTTTCCCCACTTTGGTCCTTCATCAGTGGACACACGACAAGATGCAGTAATAACATGAAATAGCATCTGCATTTTAAATTTGGGTTACAGTGGCATATACCAGTAGCACTGAAATCTTGCGTACGGGTGCCAGTGGCATATGCCAATGGGATTCACTTTTTTTTTTATTATTATTATTTTTTTTGTGTGAAAGTGGCATATGTTGATTTGAGTGACATTTGTTTTTGTGACATTGACATATATTCCATTGTGGAACATTTGCCATTAGCCTACGTTTAATTAGCACTTGGATGTTTAGGCACCTATCTAAATGTAGTGTTCCTAAACATCCATGTTCTAGCTAAATGCAGGTGCTTTACATGCTAGTAAACAGACCTTAAAACCAAACAAGTGGCATGTTACAAACATAGCATCCCATATTAGCACAGAGCCCAATGTAACTGTCTTCACGGACCACTGAACTACAATCTGTTCCTATGCTAATATGACGATAAATGTCAGCACAAAAAGTCAAGAAATGAAAGTCATATAGGTGCCAGTACCTACTGGCAATGTGGTGGTACATCGCATTGGCACAATTTACAACTCTGCATGTCAGGTACTTGTCAGCTGACATTTCAAAAATAATTATGACTTTCTGAATTAGGCTGACAAAATGTCATGCAATTTGTCCATCTTATGCAAAGTTTGGACACCCCTGAATAAGTTGTCTTATTGATTTTCTAAGTGACAGTAAATTAATTGCCTCTAGAGGGAACAAACCTCTGCTCATTTTACTTAATTTAACTTGCAGAAAAAAAGTGAAATGTGCCCTGGCACATAAAATATTTTTAATTCTCAAAATTCTCAACTTCTATCTGTTGGTTGTATGAAATATTTATACATATAAGAAATTACCAATTTATAAACCGCTTAAATGTGGTTACTTTCCCTTTATAAGGGCTTAATGTCAGGTCTTCACGGGCATTAACTATTACCGCTCTGTCACTAGAACACGCGCACTGAATCTGACGTGCTGTTAGTTTAACCGTGTTTTCTCAAACGGCTTAAACGCAGCATTTAAACAACTGTATCTACGTATAAAAGTACACTATGGTACAGCACATTTCGACAGCACAACTCGCCAGAACACCGCAACTGTTCTGAATTTGCCATTTCTGTTCCAACTGCTCCGTGCCCCATTAACGTCGACGGTTACAGCGTTCAACGTCTGAACACCGCATCGAGAGCGCAATATCTTAATTGACAAATTCGAATAAGAAGCCAAATCTATATTAGTATTTAGACAATTTAATACCCACAAACCGAGAGATATTACTGTTCGTATGAATGTTTACGCTGAAACATTTAAATGATTAATAAACATATACTTTACCATTATTCCAGCAGTAGATGGAGGACAGACTGAGGAGACTCAGCACAAACAGTTCAGCAATCATCTCTAAACTCGCTCAAACTCTTTTCGCTGTAAAAGTGTCTGAGTGATTACATGAATCTTAAAAACACGTAGTCGATGTAAATATTAATGTAATCTGATGCAAATAACAGGAAACCACGTCTCCTCTTCTCTTCCTTGTGTGTGTGTGGAGCTCAGCGGTGGCGCCTATTGGACCGGAGGATATTTTCAATTTGTTTTCGTGTTTAAAATATAAGACAAAAATTAAATACATCGTTTCTACACTCACTGTCTATTTAACTGCGGTTAAGTTGGCTTCATATTCGACATTCGTTTCGGAATGTGAGATTCGGAATTCCGTATTTTATCGCCAGTTACCAAACGTGTACAGTTGCAGATTCAAAAAATGACATCCATGGCCTTTATTTACTAAAATGTACTTGCTGAGATTAAGCCAGAAACGCAGCCGATTATCACTGATTTTGTCCCTACAGCGTTAGGGACCGTCGCACAATTACTAGAATTAACGTTTAGCGTTTAATGTTAATATCCAAATATCTCTTTCCTTATTGTACCTAGTGATGTCACATCAACTTACAAATATACAGATATTTATTCTTCACACATTACAAGGCTAATTTTGGTGAAAAATTCAGTCATTCATTTTATAATGATTAAAAATAACAAAATAAATCTATTAATCTCTCACCATTGGACCTAATGATGTTTAGGCAACTTAAAAAAAACTACAGATATTAATTCTTCACACATTACACAAAAGCTTACACAGAAGATATTGTACAGTGATGAGGCAAACATTTATGTGAATGGTGAAGTTAACAAACAAAACCTCCGCTATTCGTCTGACACTAACCCACATTGGATAGATCCTTCCACTGTTGGAACAAAAAAAATGATGGTATGGTGTGGTATATGGGGTACAAAGATAATGGGGCCGTTCTTCATCAATGGAAACCTCAAGGCCACTGGATATGTGAAATTGCTACATGATGATGTGTTTCCCTGTTTATGCACTGAAGCTGGCACGTTCCCTGAGTTTTTCCAGCAAGATGGTGCACCACCACATTATGGGTGTCAGGTCCGAGCATTTCTAGATGAACAGTTTCCTGGAAAGTGGATTGGTCGTCTTGGGCCAGTTGAATGGCCCCCAAGGTCTCCCGATCTGACCCCCTTAGGCTTTTATCTTTGGGGTCATCTGAAGGCAATTGTCTATGCTGTGAAGATACGAGATGTGCAGAACGTGAAACTACGGATACTGGAAGCCTGTGCTAGCATTTCTCCTGTGGTGTTGCTATCAGTGTGTGAAGAGTGGGAGAAGAGGGTTGCATTGACTATCCAACACAATGGGCAGCACTTTGAACACATTTTATAAGTGTTCAGAAACTTGTAAATAACTCATGAAAGAACACACCATTGTTTTTCTTGTGAAATTCCCAATAACTTTGATGTGTCACATGACCCTCTTCCCATTAAAAAAACCAAAAGTTGAATCCAAAATGGCCGACTTTAAAATGGCCACCACGGTCACCACTCATCTATATATATACTGTTAGTGTTTTTTTTTTCTGGCTGGATGTGATATTTTGTTTTTAGATTTCTACACGAAGTTTCCACCTTCTTTTCAATCTGATATAGTAGTTTTTACATTAGTGTTTAAGGTTAGGTCCATGTAGGATTACTGAAACCACCATGGATGTCGTTAGATCTGTTTTAGGGGGCTGTAGCACCCCCTAAATGTTCTTTAGCGCCCCCACATCCTTTCATTTTCAACAATAGTTCTGTCTCCATATTTAAAATGTTATAAAACTTGGGCGCACATGCCCATTGGCTATCGATGTGATATTTGACAGAATACACACACATAGTGTTGCCCACCATCTCATAAATTACAGAATCGTCCCGTATTTTGAGACTAAAATATATCTTGTGTTTGAATCGTATTTTTGATGTCACATTGTTATGGCGATGGTTTGAGACAGAAACACACAGCTCTTTCTCAAGCTAGGGTTATACTTGATGCATTGAACATAGCACGAGTGAGCGCGTGCCAAAAGTGACGCAATCGCAGCGACCCCGCCCCTGTGTGTTGGCTGATCACCATCTGGTGGTGAGTTGGATCTGATGGTGGGAAAATCTGCCGGACAGATCTGGTAGGCCCAAATGTATAGTGAGGGTGTGCTGGGAAAAGCTGGCAGAGGACTCTGAACAAATGGATTTCAACTCTCTCCTCTGAGAGAACATGTTCCGGAGGAAGTAAGGGGAATGAAATCTGAATGAACTCTGTTTCTGAATGAACTCTGTTTCCAGAGCATGGGAGGAGTTTGGAGAGGCCATGGAGAATGACTTCCTGGAGAGGATGAGATTCGCCCAGAGTTACTGAAGGCACTCGATACTGTGGGGCTGTCTTGGATGACACGACTCTACAATGCTGCCTGTACTTTGGGAACAATGCCTTTTGATTGGCAAATGGGGGTGGTGGTTCCCATTCCTTATTACAGACAATGAATGAATAATTACATTAGAGAGCTTTCTAATTAAATTCTTACTAGTAAAAATATATTTTTTACTAGTAAAAATACAATATT